>NW_021850268.1:36186-38053 GCF_003651465.1 Formica exsecta
TATAATGCATATATATATATGCATATTCTAAATTTTTTTCTTTATATAGATTGAAGAGAGAAGAGAGATACATGTTAGATCTCTTAATAGGCTTATTTTGCAGCATAAAATAAGAAATGTATTATTAATATTTAAGAACGGCTCTCAAACTGCAACACACACACACAGAAATATATTATTTTCGCAAATTTTATAATCATAATAAGAGGTAAGAAATCATAATTTTATGCATTTTAATATTCATTTCATATATACATAATAAAGTTTTTGAGAACTTACCAATTTCCTGAATGCAATATATCAAAGCTTTCATTGATTTTTTCAAAGGGAAAATTATGTGTAATAAATTCATCAAGAATCAATTTTTTTGATAAATATTCTTCGACCAATTTCGGTATGCTTTGCTTTGATTTCCATCCTCCAAATGCAGTACCTTTCCACACTCGTCCTGTAACCAATTGGAATGGTCTAGTACTGATCTCCTGCCCAGCTGCAGCTACTCCTATTATTATGGAAACACCCCATCCTTTGTGGCAAGATTCCAATGCAGCCCTCTAAAAAATAAATTTTTTAGAATGGGACTATTATGTGGAACAAAATTTTTCAAACACATACCATAGTATTTACATTTCCAATGCATTCAAAAGTATAATCTAGTCCACCATCAGTCATCTCGATTAACACTTGTTGAATAGGTTTATTATAATTTTTAGGGTTGATAAATTCTGTACATCCAAAAATTTTAGCTGTAAATGAATACAATAATATTTATAAAATGTTATTATACTTAGTACAAAATCTTGAGGAAGAACAAGGAAAATGCAGATACATTTGGGCATTAATTTCTATAAAAAGTTCATTTTAGTTATTGTATTACACAATCTTGTTAAATTATTTACCTTGTTCAAATTTGGCTGGATTAATATCTATTCCAATGACACGAGATGCACCAGATTTCTTGCAACCAAATGCTACAGCAAGACCTACAGCTCCTAAACCCCATATAGCACAAGTACTTCCAGGCTCTACCTTTGCAGTATTTAAAGCTGCACCATAGCCTGTAGATATTCCACAGCCTAATAGGCAAACTTTGTCCAATGGTGCTATAGGATTAATCTATGATATTTGCAACAGTAATATATTGAGTTTTTGTTGTATTTTTTTTTAAAAGTATTTTTCTTTATTAAATATATATATATTATAAATACCTTTGCGAGAGAAATGTCAGCTACTACTGTATATTCAGAAAAGGTGGAACAGCCCATAAAATGTGCAATTGTTTGTCCTTTACATGTGAACCGAGATGTACCATCAGGCATTAAACCTTTACCCTGAGTTTCGCGGATTTTGCTGCATAAATTTGTTTTCAATGATTTACAGAATTTACAATTGTTACATTGGGGAATATAAAGTGGTATAACATGGTCACCTACAAATATTTATATAAATAACAGAATTATAAAGAAATTTTAACTAAATATAATGTAATCAACACATGGAATTCAAAATTGATTATGCTATAATTTATAATAGTTTATAAAAATTTTATAATGTTTTAATCAAGTTTACCAGACTGAAACTCGGTAACACCTTCTCCAACACTTTCTACAATGCCACTGCCTTCATGACCAAGTATACAAGGAAATATTCCTTCTGGATCTAATCCATTTAGAGTGTAAGCATCTGTATGACAAAGTGCTACAGCTACTATTTTAATTCGAACTTCATGTGCCTTTGGTGGTGCTACCTCGATTTCTTCTAAAGATAAAGGCTCCTTTTGTCTCCATGCTACTGCAGCTTTACATTTAATAACCTGAAATAATAAAATAAAATAATTCTTCTAATAGCTGTTTATATTAAATTATTA
>NW_021850268.1:38242-39922 GCF_003651465.1 Formica exsecta
TATATTAAATTATTAAATATTATTAATTATATAATAAATACTAAAATAGTTATACTTAATTAAAATAGGAAACTGGGAATAATACATGATTACATAATGTCTATTTTATACAAATTTTCTCATATATCATGTTTATTTTTTTATATTAAAATGTATTAAATATAGAAGTTCCAATAAATATTTTATAAATAGATAATAAACATATTTTAAGAAAAATATATTAATTTCTAAAAATATCTTTTTTGTGCAATTTAATATGGAAAAAACTAAATGTATTATAATATATGTTATCACATATAGAATTTGCAATAATATAACTTAATAAATATTAATTTTGTGTTCGCTTTTTTAAAGTATATATGTATTTGTTTCCATTATAATAACCTTTCTTTATATGTATGTTTATCATAAATTGAATTATTTTATATTAAGTTCATGTTTTTTATCTTATTTTATGTTCTTTAATATATAATCTCTGTCTCTCTCTCTCTCTCTTTATATATATATATATATAGGAACTTTATTTATTTAAAGATAAAACTCAAACATTACTTTGGATGAGCCAATAACAATTGCTATTTGAAAAAACTTGTTATTTATTGATTTTAGAAAAAACTATTTTATATGAAATATGTTGTTTTTGATAAGGTTCATTGAACAAGAGCATTTAACTTTTGTATTTTTTGAGATGTCAAGGTAACTAAATTTTTTTAAATGACATCTTTATTTTTTAAATACTTTTTAATACTGTGTTGTAGCCAATAAAACGACAAATTTAATGATCTGTAATAAAGTGACCTTTATCCTTAAAATATGCATTATTTCTTATAACTTCTATATTCTCGATCTAGAACAATCTAGAGTGCTAATAATGGTTAGTTCCTTGTTTATAAATAATTACTATTTGCTAAGTCAATGTCAAATTTATTTAAAATTATAAAAATTTTACTTCGGTAACATTGAATCTGTATTACTGAATAGTACACATGATAAGAAAATGCAAAACACGAGTGTGAAAAAAGTTGATATGATATGCTGATTTACGATAAATGAAAAAAAAAGTTATGCATGCAGTAACTCTTCATGCAAGGAAATTTATTAATTGGCAACAATGTGTCATACTTTTAACAATTTATTGAAAATGTTGTAAAAAGAACTGACAGTTTCAAAAGTGTAAAATACATTTGTGGAAAAAACTTGCACAAAATGAAGCAGAAGAAATTACAGTTTAACATTTGTAGCCATGTTTTGAGGGTGAAGGTCATTTCAAGTTCAAGTTGTTACAAGTCATTTCGTCTTTCATTGGCTACTATATAATACTAAAAAGAATACGGGGTGTCAATTAAAGTCACCTTATACCTCGAGAAATATAAGGCATACAAAAATTGAAATGATCTTGTTCAATGAGTCTCATAAATACAATACATTTTACATAAAAGTTTTTTTCTAAAATCAATAAATAACAAGTTATTTCAAATGGCAATTATTATTGATTCATTTCATATGTGTGTGTGTATGCGTGTGTTGTGTGTGTTGTGTGTGCGTGTGCGTGAGAAAAAAAACGTAATTTAGTCGTATATTTACTGATATTTTTCCCCAGATGTTAATAAAATAAAAACGGAAGAAAAGCGTTAAATTAATTATATATGTATATAATAAATAAATAAATAAATAAATAAA
>NW_021850268.1:40467-47968 GCF_003651465.1 Formica exsecta
TATATATTTATTATATACATATATAATTAATTTAACGCTTTTCTTCCGTTTTTATATATATATATATATATCAAGAAATTATCTTATCTTGTACTTACTTTTTTAGCCGTATCCGTCATTATATATTTTTTCTTAAATTTATCATACACTTATTCTATACTTAAAATGCGTTCTGTTTATTTAGAAATAAACTTTTTCTCCTGCGATTTAACCGAGCGATTGTACAAGCAGAGAGAAGAATGAGAGTCGCCACGCTGCCCTTTTTCGTGTGACGCTCTTTCTAGGTCGTACACTAGCGTCACGTACATCCATTTTACGCCGCCTGGAACTACATGGCCACATCCACTTTCGGAGCCGATAAAACAGCCGATTGGTTCATGTCCGTGCTACATCCACTTTAATACTTCAATAAAATGAATTTAGTTTCATAAAACGATTCTAGAAAAAGACAATGTTTCGGATTAAATAGCTTTCTCTTTCATCGCGTATGTGTGTAGCGTCCGTGAAGGCACACACCGATACGTTGAACACACGGATGCGTTTGTTGGGAGATAATATCAGACAAGGAGCGACTATCCTTGTTTCTCTAGCGTATCGCTTTACGACCGAAATACGGCCTGAAAATGCTTTCTGGCCTCTCGTGACAAAAAACAGTAATGCAACAAGGCTAATAACCACCCACTTTTTGAGAATTTTATACATGCGTATATATGTGGATATATATATATACAGGGTGTCCCAAAGCACCCTTGACAACGCTCGTGAGCAAGTAGAGCACAGTAAACTGAACAGAAACGTTCTGTAACATTTTTTTTTATAACGCTTAATAAAGGAGTTATTATTGAATAACGTCTGGCCAATCGGCGTCGACCTTTTGCCGCGCGCCTGGTAGTGTGCGTCAGCGTTCCGTCGCTATGGCAACGCACACTAACAGACGGGCGGCTCACTGACGTGCGTTCGGCTAAAAGTCGGCGCTGATTGACCAGACTTTATTCAATAATAACTCCTTTATTAAGCGTTATAGAAAAAACTGGTACAGGACTTTTCTGTTCAGTTTACTGTGCTTTACCTGCTCACGAGCGTTGTCAAGGGTGCTTTGGGACACCCTGTATATTTAAATTATAGTTAAAATTGTACCTACAATTAAATATTATATGATGATTAATAATAGTAAGATAATAGATAATAGAGTGAACAAATACAAAATATGTAAGACACGGGGGCCTATTAGATTTGATGATTGAAATTATCATTTAACATTGCTTTTTATGATTTGTACTCTTTGTTTTAAGAATGGGAAAGGAAAAAACAATTTTTAATGTAAATGTCTTGTACGTTATATATATAAAAAATGTATATTTTTTGGTACATAATGTTTAATGACGCTTACAAAAACGTAAACAAAAAACTATTTAATCCGAAACATTGTCTTTTTTCTAGAATCGTTTTATGAAACTAAATTCAGTTTATTGAAGTATTAACCTTTTCCGGAAAGGGCCTCAGCAAATTATTGTTCGAATTACCGGGGGCGCGCGCACCCCCGATACGACCGTGAGCGCGCCGCCCGCCGGTCACAGCGCGCGATAACGCGTGATTGGCCGCGATAATACGCATCCCGTGTGCGCAGCCCCGGCTTGCCCACAGGTATCGATTCTGGATCGCGACGATCAAGTAAAGTGTATGCGTAATAACGTATCTACACGAAAACAAGCGTAAGAGTGAATTATAACCTAGAAAATAAAAAGAACGGAATAAGTCGCTTGTTGTTCTTCGAGGAAAACTCGTGTTCATAAACTTATAAACGTGACTAAGCGTGAGCTTGAAAATTTCTCCGTGAAAAATGAGCCAAACGTCGGTCAAAATTCCACCTCTCCAAAAGGAGAACTATGATACGTGGAAGATTCACATGAAGGCACTACTCATAAAGAATGATGCGTGGGGTTATGTCAATGGAACGAAGACAAAACCAGTCGCGACAGGCACGAATGCAGCCGAAATTACAGCCTGGGAAATAGCCGATGAAAAGGCCATGGCTGACGTCATACTCGCGATAAGCGATAATCTGGCAAAAATTGAAGAGTCTTTATGAATCCGAAGGGCCAACGCGAAAAGCGATGTTGCTAGAAGAATTAATAAACCATAAAATGGAAGAACATCAGGACATGAGGGATTACGTGGCAAATTTTTTTGACACGGTAAATAAGCTGGAATCAATGGAGATAAAAATTCCTCAAGAAATGATAGTCGTTTTATTACTATCCAGCATTCCAAGATCCTATGCATCTTTTAGAGTGGCCATTAAAACACGACGAGAATTGCCTACTCCGGACGAGTTAAAAGTAAAATTACTTGAATTTCAGGCAAGAAAACGAAACAAAGACGAAAAGTCCGAAGCTATGGTGGCATCGAAGTCATCCCGGAATTTCAAAAACAAAAATCAGGAACACAAATCATATGACAAGGGAAGTGAACAACGGTTCAAATATAGATGTCATCGATGCGGCAAACTCGGACACATATCAAAAGACTGCAAATGGCGAAGGTCAGATAGCAACAAAAAACCAGACGGAAAAGAGACGTCGAAACAAGCAGAGGTAACTATGAAAGCTGAAGTAGCTGTGAAAGCCACACCTAATCTAGAAAATAAATGGTGTTTAGATTCTGGTGCCACGTCACATATGAGTTCCTTTGAGAAAAAATTTGAAAATATTGGCAAATCCAATACATTGAAGGTAAATCTAGCAAGTTCTGACTCAACGACAATAGATGGAAAAGGATCTGTCATAAATAACGTAAACAAAAATTTTTCTACCAGACTCGAAGAAACTTTGCTCGTACCCGATCTTCGCTCAAATTTAATGTCGGTCGCCAAGATCACTAATCACGGATTTCAAGTTCTATTTCGAAAAGAAAACGCTACAATAATAGATCCAAAAACAGGAAAAGAAGTCATTGTAGCTGAAGGAGAACAGGATTTGTATTTTATTCAAGAATTAGAAAACAATTATTTCGTCGCACAGACAAATACATCGAAGCTCCAGGAGTGGCATGACAAATTTGGGCACTTAAATGAAAAAGATCTAAAAGATCTGAGTCGGCACAACAAAGTTCACGGAATAAACGTCAACAGCAATGAAAAACTAACAACATGCGAAGTCTGTATAAAAGGAAAAAAGACACGAAGCCCCTTTCCACAGTCAACCTCTCGATCCAACGAAATTCTAGAATTGGTCCACACAGATCTCTGTGGTCCAATGAAAGTTGAATCCCTTGGAGGTTCAAAATATTTTGCCACCTTCATTGATGACAAATCGAGATGGTGCGTAATTTATTTTCTAACAAGAAAAAACGAACTTTTTGATAAGTTTTTGGAATTCAAGGCCAAGGTTGAGAAACAGACTAGAAAATTCATCAAGACTGTAAGATCTGACAACGGGGGAGAGTATCGAAGCAACGAACTTGAAGACTACCTGAAAAAGGAAGGAATACGTCATCAGTTTACCGTTGATTACATGCCACAACAAAATGGCATTGCAGAACGCAAAAATAGAACACTTGTCGAAATGGCGACATGCATGTTGATTCAATCCGGCCTCCCACGAACTTTTTGGGCAGAAGCAATTTTGACTGCAGTCTACATCCGAAACAGATGTCCATCACGAAGCTTGGATGGAAAATTACCTCACGAAATATGGAGAGAGAAAATACCAAGTGCAATCCATTTTCAGATTTTTGGTACAAAGGCTCATATGCTGGATAAGTCAAAACATGTAAAATTCGATCAGAAAACGATTGAATGTATATTTGTCGGTTATTCCACAGAATCGAAAGTTTACAGATTGTGGGACCCAAAGTCAAGAAAAATTCGCAAAAGTCGTGACGTGACTTTCATAAATAATTTCGAGAATCAACAGAAATTTGAAGAATTCATAGACGTAAATCCTCGCGCAAGGACTCAGGCCCGTGCGAATCCAGTCCCCGCGGAGGGACTGCAATCCTGCATCCGATGACGTGACACGGCCCCGGAAAAGACGAAAAGAGGGGTGGTAGCGATACTTCCGGCCAAGCCGTTCGCCCTAGACCTTGACGAATAAAAACCACAACGAAATCAATACTCCAGAAGATATCAATAGGAATGAAGAAGAAAATAATCCACCGAATGCTCGCGAAGAACAAATTGTGCCAAAAATGAGAATAGGATCTGGACGTCCAACAAAAATACTCACAGGTCGAAGAGGACGCCCCAAAAAACAACCACACATGATTCCTATCGAAGAGCAGGAAATAAATCAAGAAAATCGACAAGAAGAACATCCCGAAATGAATCAAGTTGAAATGGAAGAACAGCTTTTAAATTATTTTGAGTATGCTGGTATAACTGAAAAAGGAGATCCACATACAGCAAAGGAAGCAATGTCAACACCGGAAGCACATGAATGGAAAGAGGCTATGCAGAGTGAGTATGTGTGAAAATGGTTACAAATATATTTCATGAAGTTGGTAACAAAAATGATTTTGAATTCAGCCGCAGGAACGCAACAGTACTCCCCTCCCAGCGTTGGTCAGAGCCTTAAATAATGCAGCTTCAAATTGAGGACCTTGGTCGGTTGTGATCGTCTGCGGAGTACTATACCTCGTAACCCAGTGCGTATAACAAGCTGTAGAAACAGTATCAGCCGAAATTTCAGTAAGAGGGATTGCTTCCGGCCATCTAGAAAATCTGTCAATCATGGTTAAACAATAACGAAAATTTTGACAAATAGGAAGAGGTCCAATCAAATCTAGATGAATATGCTGAAAACGCTGATCTGGAATAGCAATCTTTTGAGGAAGATTCTTGGTATGCTTTTGGATCTTGGCACGTTGACAAGGCAAACACAATCGAGCCCATTCTTTTATATCTTTCTTCATAGTTGGCCAAATAAATTTTTGTTGTATTAGTTTGCAGGTAGAACGACCACTTGGATGAGATAAACCATGAACAACATCAAAAATTTTCCTACGAAGCTGTTGAGGTACATAAGGACGGATATTAACAGTAGAGCAGTCACAGAAAATAGGCGTAGTCGAGCCATTAAGTACAAGTTTTTGAAGCTTGAGGGAAGAATTAGTGAGAAGTGTTTTCAATTCTTTATCTTCTTTTTGTAATTCTGCTAACTCTTCCAGAGAAACTATGATAGGCATCGAAACGGATTCAATTCTAGAGAGTGAATCTGCAACTACATTTTGTTTACCAGATATATGCTCGATGTTTGTTGAAAATTGAGCAATGAAATCAAGATGTCGGATCTGTCTGGGTGAAGCTTTATCCAATTTTTGTTGAAAAGCATAAATTAAAGGTTTATGATCTGTCCGAATAAGAATTTGACGTCCTTCAAGTATGTACCTGAAATGCTTGATGGCTAAATAAATACCAAGAAGTTCACGATCGTAAGTACTATAATTACCTTGAGTGTCGTCCAATTTCTTGATTATTTGTTTCAAAGATGCACCAACTGCAAAATCCGATGTGTCACAAGCGAGGATAAGAGGTACAGTTGAAGCCGGATGCGCTAAAGTTGTGACTCGTAAGAGTTCTTCTTTGCAATTTTTGAAAGCTTCTTCAGCTTCAAAAGTCCAAGTGACTAACCTTTTATCCCTTTTCCTGCTATCCTTAAGATAATCCGTAAGAACTGCCTGATGTGATGCAGCATTTTTCAGACAACGACGGTAAAAGTTAATAATACCTATAAATCTTCTTAACTCATGAATTGTTTTAGGTTTTTTATAATCAATAATGGCTTTAACCTTTTCAGATGTCGATTTAATTCCTTGCTTGGAAACTAAATAGCCAAGGAAAGAAATTTCATCCTTACCAAAAAGACATTTGGACAAATTAATCGTCATGCCGAATTGTTTAAGCCGAGAAAACACAGTATGAAGATGTTTGGCATGTTCTTTCTCATTAACAGAAGCAATTAAGATATCATCAAGATAACAGACACAAAAATCAAGTCCAGATAATATGATATTCATAAGACGCTGAAAAGTCTGAGCAGCATTACGCAAACCAAAAGGCATTACAAGAAATTCAAAAAGGCCGAATGGAGTAGTAACAGCTGTTTTTGGTATGTCCTCTTTTGCAACTGGCACTTGGTAATACGGACATGAACCAATCGGCTGTTTTATCGGCTCCGAAAGTGGATGTGGCCATGTAGTTCCAGGCGGCTTTACTTAAGACGGTCTTGAAATAACTGACTATGAATACCGGCCTAGATATACTATGTCTATGGGTTAGGCTGTGTTCCGATTCCCCACCCGGGTGCACCCGATATTATAGTATACGTGACATATACTCTTCCACTCACCCACTTCCCAGGTGGGGAATTGGAACACAGCATTAGATGAACGGACGGTTAAAATTAACAGGGTTCCAACTGAAGTGATATGAATGCTTGGTTTTCCTTTACTTCTATTTTCTGTTGGCCACGCTGTTAATTTTAACCGTCGGTTCATCTAACCGGACTTGGTGAAATTGGCCCCTAAGTGCCGGTTTACAATAGGTGATTTAAGCCTTAAGCTTTAAGAAATTGACTAAGTGCCGGTCTACAAGAGGTTATTTAAGCCCTAAGCCTTAAGAAATTGACCAATCACAATCAAGTATTCTCTTCATACTTGATTGTGATTGGTCAATTTCTTAAGGCTTAGGGCTTAAATCACCTATTGTAGACCGGCACTAATCGGGTTTAATAACATCTGTAGTTCTAAGGCTGGCCAATCACAGTCATTCTATTCTTCAGAGGAATAGCTGTGATTGGTCAGTTTTACAACTACGGATGTTATTCATAGTCCGGTATTCATAGTCAGTTCTTATATTTAAGACTGTCTTAAGCACAATCTTAAGATGTTCTAAACCAATCACAGAGCCGTATTAGCATCTTAAGACATTACTTAAAACGGTCTTGAAATAAGAACTGACTATGAATACCGGCCTAAGGGTGCCGTCTAAAGCCTTGTGTCCACAATGCTAGAAGTCAATCCGAAATCTCGGACCGAGAAATGTGTAGCCAATCAATTTGCAGCTTTTACGGAAAAACGGCAATTTTATTGGCTACACGTTTCTCGGACCGAGATCGGCCCTAAATATCTGCGCATGCGTGACTTAAATAGGAATCAGGGTACCAATCATGTAACTATTTCCCTAGGGCGGAAACGTGAAAAGTGAAAAATATTAGCATTGAAATCAATGGCAAAATAGCATCGTGGACACAAGGCTTAACAGAGCTGATTAACCCCAAAAAGTATGTATTACGTATGAAAAGTAAGGGCCGGAGCACAGACTTTTGCATAAGCGCATAACCATAAGCATAAGGAAATTGATTGGTCCATAAGTTTATGCATATGCTTATGGACCAATCAATTTCCTTATGCTTATGGTTATGCGCTTATGCAAAAGTCTGTGCTCCGGCCCTTACTTTTCATACGTAATACATACTTTTTGGGGTTAATCAGCTCTGTTAAG
>NW_021850268.1:49336-78263 GCF_003651465.1 Formica exsecta
CAAGCATTCTTATCATTTCAGTTGGAACCCTGCTAATTTTAACCGTCGGTTAATCTAACCGGACTTGGTGAAATTGGCCCTAAGTGTTTCCAATTTCTAAAAGTGGATGCACGGCGCTGCTCTACGGCCTAGAAAAAGCGTCTCACGAAAATCGCTGGCATTGCCTCTCTCAGGCTTCTCTCTGGTATCGATCATGTAACTTTTCCCCTAGGGCGGAAAAGTGAAAAGTGAAAAATTTTGCCATTGATTTCAATGCTAATATTTTTCACTTTTCACGTTTCCGCCCTAGGGAAATAGTTACATGATTGGTACCCTGATTCCTATTTAAGTCACGCATGCGCAGATATTTAGGGCCGGAGCACAGACTTTTGCATAAGCGCATAATCATAAGCATAAGGAAATTGATTGGTCCATTTCTTTATGCATATGCTTATGGACCAATCAATTTCCTTATGCTTATGATTATGCGCTTATGCAAAAGTCTGTGCTCCGGCCCTAAATATCTGCGCATGCGTGACTTAAATAGGAATCAGGGTACCAATCATGTAACTATTTCCCTAGGGCGGAAACGTGAAAAGTGAAAAATATTAGCATTGAAATCAATGGCAAAATTTTTCACTTTTCACTTTTCCGCCCTAGGGGAAAAGTTACATGATCGATACCAGAGAGAAGCCTGAGAGAGGCAATGCCAGCGATTTTCGTGAGACGCTTTTTCTAGGCCGTAGAGCAGCGCCGTGCATCCACTTTTAGGAATTGGAAACACTTACCCACATCCACTTTTCGGTACTGTCGGTCAAATCTCCATATGGTTCATGTCCGTGCTACATCCACTTTTCGATACTGTCGGTCATTTGGTTCATATCCGTGCTACATCCACTGTTCGATCTTTTCGATAGTGGTAGTACACTGAGCGCTTGACAAAGAGAGATGATCGCGCCGTCTTTGTCTCTCTTTCATCGCGTATGTGTGTAGTATCCGTGAAGGCACAAACACCGATACGTTGAGCACACGGATGCGATCGTTGAGAGATAAATCTAGACAAGGAGCGACAATGCTTTCTGGCCTCTCGTGGCAGAAAGCAACAAGGCTAACGGGCGCCTATTTTTTGAGAATTTTATATTTGTATATATGTTTAAATTATAGTTAAAATTATACGTGCAATTAAATATTGTATGTTGATCAATAATAATAGTAGAATAATAGGTAACAGAGTGAACAAATACGCAAGATGTAAGACAAAGGGTGCCTGTTAGACTTGGTAACTTGTTGCTTCGTTCCTATATAATATCGATGATACTTCGTACATCATATCAACGGGATAGAGAAATAGCACGATTGTCAATCCCTGTTTGACATTATTTTGTTAATGCAATTTACAAAAAAAAGACAAATACAAAAGTTATTTATTTATTAATTATAATATAATAGTGAATAATAAATAGCATTAAAAATATATTGATATTAATATATATTTTTGTACAATAATATAAAACCAGATATAACAAAATAAATTAATTTATAGAAATATAAAACATGATTAGTAGTAGAAAAAGTAAACAATAACTTACTTAACATAAACAATAACTAACTCTGAAATAAAATTGTATATAAGATTTTAATATAAACTGTAATATAGGTTCATAATTAAATTCTTTATATGAATATATAAAATGTAATATTTATTATATATTATATTTCTATATATTTTTATATATTATATTTTTATTTTGAATTTATATATGTATACTCTACGGCCTAGAAAAAGCGTCCCACGAAAATCGCCGGCATTGCCTCTCTCAGGCTTCTCTCTGTCCATACCCAGTAGGAAAGAGGATAGGAGCTGGATGTCTAATATGGCCGATGTGTACAGACGAAAAGTGTTTGTATGTGTGTATGTGTGTGCTGTATACGCATGTGTTGTGTACATACTTTCCGGGGCCATGTATTTTATAGGAGTTAGCGGTCTAGTATTATATAAAAGTCTGTGGTTCAACCGCAGGCGATAACAAACAAACGAATTCGAGAATCTCATAAAGCCCGTATCAGACTATGCATTGAGATTGAAATTTGACCAATCAAGACAAGAAAATTTTAGTTCCTTTTATTCTGATTGGTCAAATTTCAATCTTCAATACGTAGTCTGATCATAGACTAAACCACCATAGGCCATCACATACAAAATTCCGTAAGGAAGTAAGACGTAAGCGTAAGAAAATGGATCAATCCCAATCGAGTATTTGGCTCTCCGTAACCCCTCCACTTTTACGGAAAGCCCAATATTTGATTGTGATTGGTCACTTTTCTTACGCTTACGTTTTATGTCCTTACGGAATTTTGTGTGTGATGGCCTTTATAGAAATATACTGCGCATACCTGCAAAAGACTGTCTTAAACATTAGAAAGAGAGCGATAGTAGTCAGATCTCTTTCTCTTTCTAATCGGCTATGTGGTGGGGGGAATTGTAGAAGAGCGAGACTGGGAGTATATACGCATTTCCTCGTCTCTCTGTTCATTCTCCGCCAGCCGCGATATCCCCTCTCCTTCAACAGTGCGAGAGAGAAACAGATCCGACTAGTATATCTCTGTCCTTCAATGTTAAGATCGCCAAACCGTAAGAGCGCGCAGTCTATTTCTATAAGTCTATGAGTCTGATAGAATGATAGATGAAGACGGGCTTAAGGCCCGTATTCATAGTCGGTTCTTATATTTAATAGTGGTTTCGAATGAACGGGTTAACCCAATCCGGGTCAATTAATCACTATATTTTACTATGAATTCAAGTCTTTTATTGGCAGAGACGATGTAATGACGTCATTAATTATTTTCAGAGCGATTAAACCACAAACTTCTATATATTACTAGACGGCTAATTCCTACGAAATACATGGCCCCGAAAAGTATGTACACAACACATGCGTACACAGCACACACATACATAAACACTTTTCGTCTGTACACATCGGCCATATTACATATCCAGCTCCTATCCTTTTTTTCCTACTAATTCCTACTTAAGTCACGCATTCGCAGATGTTTACTTCTCATACATAATACATACTGTTTGGAGTCAATTTTTTGGTACAGTATATAAGGGAGTTAGCGGTCTAGTAATATATAGAAGTCTGTGGATTAAACCTACATTCGAAAACGCCATAAGTCCACTGACTTAAGTCAGTGGACTCTATACATATACTGGAATGAGTGATCATTTTGTTTGGCTGTCGCCACTATTTCGCCGAGAGAGAGGTGCTTATGGATGTCTGGCATCTCTTTCTAGTATTACCTGATTGGTCCATGGCATATCACGTGACATCAGAATGATGTGACGTGCATGTCATGAACTATGCCTATGAATACAAACCTTAAAGCCGCTGTTCATAGTCCGTTCTTATATTCAAGATCGTCTTAAGTACGGTCTTAAGATGCTAAGCGGCCATTTCATTGGTTGAATGAGATCTTAAGACGACCCAAAACTACACTTAAGACGATCTTGAATATAAGAACCATAGACATAGTACCAGGTATATAAATATGAAACCGGAATTTGCCCATAGATGGCCCTAGCTGTCAATGTTATACACCTGGTATATGTAGACCGAGTGTTGAGCAGAGCTGCCAGTTCGTGGGAAATGGAAGCCCCCACCACTTACCGCGGGACTTACTAACACAGACGTAGTCGCTACGTCATAGCGTGTACGTGTAGCTTCGTGCGTGGGGGCAGGCTACGAGCTACGAACAGCACTGAGCGATCACGAAAACGTTCGCCGCTCGCACATGTTCGGCCGTCGAATTTTCCTATTCGCTTGCAATATATGCAATATGAGTATGTCCTATTCTACGTGCATCTTTACCCCCACTCCTTAAATAAAGGCAAACGCTCGGTCTATGATATGAGATATACTATGTCTATGATATGAACAGACTATGAATACCGGCCTAAGTACATTCTTAAAGGCTGTTACGTCTCGACAACGCTCTTTTCTTACTATACCTCAGTTAGTGAGAAAAGGATAGCTCTCTATTTTTATAGGGCAACCTGCTTCCACCGGCTATACCCCAGGGACGCCGAGAGCTAGGACTGATCTAGTGGATTCTAGGGGAATGACGTAAGGCATGGAACTAATCTTTACTAGGGGTCTTTACTTGATGTTAAATATAGGGATATACGCATGCGCAAATATTTATATGTGATTCAAGAGTAATGTAATGCTTTAAATAAAACCGGATTCACACCTTGGCAGAAAAGGAGTAAGCAGAAAAGCAGAAGCCAATCAGAACTCGCGCTAAAAAAGCAGAATGTACTGCTTATTTTCAGCACGAGTTCTGATTGGCTTCTGCTTTTCTAGCATAAGTTCTGATTGGTTTCTGCTTTTCTGCTTTCTGCTTTTCTGCCAAGGTGTTAATTCTCTCTTAGGGTGCAAACCCATGCAGCGGAATAGCGTAACGCGGAACGAGAGCGGAACCAATCACGAGCGTTCTGTAGTTCTCGTTACGCTCGCGATTGGCTTTGCTCTCATTCTGCGTTACGCTATTCCGTTGCATGGGTTTGCACCCTAAGAGTTAGAGAAATAATTAATAAATTAAAGAAAAATATTATAAGAGAAGAAATTAGGAAAAAATATCAATTATTTATAAAAATTAGAATTAGATGGAATTAAAATGAGTTTATTAAGGGATCGGGTTTTTAATGATGAAAAAGAGGTCTTTGATTAATATCAATACTAGATCTTACTGGTTTCATACAATCCTAAATTTTAATTCAAGGGGGAAGGTTTAAGATATACGGTAAGTGTCGATCAGGGCAAAAAATGCTTGATAATGATGGAAATTCGGGAAAAGGGTAGAGTGTCACCGGGGCAATAAAGCTCGGCAACCGGGTTTCAAAGGTTAGACCATGTCCGAGTGAGATTAGAATTTAATGATGATATATTTTGTATTTTATTTAATCTCCTGTTGTCAGTATTTAATCGAAGGTTATAGGGTAAAGGAATGTATCGATCAAGGCAAAAAATGCTCGGCAGACAATGGAATGGTATAGGGTGATGATGTGAAAGTGTAGTCGAGGCACACCAGATGCTCGGCTACGATGGAATTCAAGGAAAAGGTAGAGAGTCACCGGGGCAATAAACTCACAGCAACCAGGTTTCAAAGGTTGGACTATGTCCGAGTGACAACAGCAGTAAAAATTCTAAGCAAAATCTAAATTTGTCTAGTATTGATACTAGGAATGCCCTGCCAAAAATAGTCGATTAAAACATAATTCGTTTTAATCGGTTTTAATCGGTTTTAATCGGTTCAATCCGCGCCCGGATTAAAAAGTAATCGATTTTAATTCCGAACGAACTATAATCAATTTTAATATCACTTTCGCGGATTATTTCCAATCTGAAATCATTACATTCTAATCCATATTGTTGTGAATCCAAATAAACAAGAATAATTGAATGGATATTGTAGCTGTCGTAGGTCGTCACATTAAGCATAATCCGCGATACAGTAGTGCGACCCGCAACTTGGCGGCCCACGCGCTCGCGCGTCCGCGCGTAGTTCTGGGCGGCGCCGCTACGCGGCGAAGATCGAGCGAGCCAGCCTGGAAGTAGAAAGCGGTCAAGCGGGGATATAAGGCGGACCCCCTGCGGAGAAATCGTATATTTGTTTTTAACAACTGACTCTGTTTCAATTGCAGAAACACCGATTCAATAATTGATTGTGACTCATGATAACAGCAAATCCGACTTCACACTACATAAAATCGATTTACTTTTCATCTGCGAAATCATAAAATTTTTTATTAAAAGGAATTATTTTTACCTATGGATTGACTATGGTAAATTCCAATTCAATTGCATTAAAACAGGTTTAATTATAACTTATGAAATCGTATAATTTTGGATTGAGGTGGATGTATATCATCCAACATTTACCCGCCTGAAGCGTACTAAATTCGATTTGACTATTTTCAATCGGTTTCAATACCGCATTTTCGGTACAGAAATCCCGATCAATTCGGATTACATTTTTTTTAATCCGTTTCAATCGACCATTTTCGGCAGGGTGTTCAAGTGATTGCAGGAAGATAAATTATTATTGGGGATTATTAAAGTTGACTGACTAGGAAACTGTCTGTCAGCAACATGCTAATGCTTGACAGGAGTTTCTTTTATTATCAAAGTGATGGAATAGGAATTAAGGTAATGGTTTGGGATAAATGGGCTGTTAGTCAATTGTTGATTTTGAAATAAAATTTGAAAATATAAGGGATGTTAGTAACTGCAGGTACTTACTGTACTGTAACAGGTAATCCTTTTTTTAGCTCAATGTCCTTTTTGTATCTTGTTTAAGCTTTTCCTTCTCATCTGCAAAGACCTCGGTTATGGATAAGATAGGCTGGATTGACATAGACAGGTGTATGCTCAAAGCTCAAAGTCTTTATTCCGGACTTTTATACAACTTGAGCTTATAAATCTAACGCGAAACTGACAGTATAATGAAAATAAAAGATACGCGGTTGTGTATTGAAATGATCGGCGGGACTGACTGCTGAAGGTGAAAATCTGCATCTTATATACCATTGAGAAGAAAGAGCGTTACGGGCCGTGTGCAGATCGTTCTGGGAATTTAGTTTGCATTCTAGAAATTCATTAAGGTGAAGGTCTTCTACGGAAATCTATGATGAAATTATTTCTAAGTATTGCCTATCGATTAGCAGTAAGTCCTTATCGACTGTTTATGTTTTTGGCGTTTACGTCGCGGATCTATCGGAGCCGCCATGGATCTGCGCACCTGCTTATCGCTTGCTGTCCTTTCATTTCGGTTAATTTTACAATGTTAAAGCTATAGTATAATATGGAAAAACTATAGTATAATATAAAAAACTATAGTATAATATGGAAAAAAGCTATAAGATAATATGAAAAAGCTATATTAATATTATTAATTTTATGGAATCACTTGTTAAATTTGTTTCATGTCTGGTTAATTTGGAAATTCAAGTTTTAGTATTTCATGACTGAAAGGAGTTATTCTAGATAAATTGTTAAATTGTTATATATGTACTATGTAATCCATGGTTCCATAAATGTAGAGGTTTCTTAAATCTATATACTATTCGCAATCGCATGGCTAAAGCTACTACCAAGCATATTAATTCATAGTGTAATGATAGTACATAGTATAGTAATGATCCCTTTATGGAAACGTTTTAGAATAAATTGTTTTTAATTTGTTATCATGAAGTTATCAAATTATTGTTCTTTACTTTATAATTAAAATTTGGATAATATTAAAAGTTGATAATTATTCGCAAAGGGTGTAAGAAAAATGTTTTTAACAAAAATTATTATTGCGCGCATTTTACAATTCCATAAAGAGTGGTGCGCATATTCCTTATTTTATTTATTTTAATTATATTATTCGTGTTTACGCAAAGATACTTATTATATATTTATATATAATTAATTAAAATCTTAAAGTTAAGTATTAGTATCGCTGATTATGTTAAAGTTCGCTCGCGAGCCTGTTCTTAAAGTAACCGCCGGTCAGTTCTAGAAAGTTACTACTGCGCAACTGCCTAGTTCTAAATAAAGCCTTTTGATTGGTCGGTCCAAGGAATCTTCAATTCCTTGCGCAATCGATTATTACTATTAAAAGAACTAAAATATAGTTAGTTTCTAAGTTAAATAACCATATGGAACTAGAACAATAAGCAATTAGTGAAATTGATTAATAACGGAAATAAGAGCAAATGGTTAAATAATTGTTCTATATTTCATAGACATAAAGGTGCCTTTTCATATGCAGCATGCTGCAACAGCAAAACAGTCACGTGATCAAAATTTACTAGAGTATATTTGCTGCTCATGAAAAGGTGTAGCGGCAACGACAACAGCAGCACAATAACAACATCAAATTCTAACCTTGAAAACATTTTTTAATTTTAATAGTTTTATTCAATTTTATAATGTACAATCAAAAATTACATCAGTGGTACAAAAAATGTGAGCAAGTTGTTAAAAAAAATAATGTTGAAACTTTCAAAAAACAAAAGGTTGCAATTGCAGCAGCAGCTAGTGCAGTTGGAGCTTGGGTCAGTAAAACTTCAAAAGAAAAGAGACATTATAAAAAGAAACAAATTTATGTAAGGTTACACCTTGTATAACCGCCAGTTCATGGCGGTAGGTGGCGCGAAAGGCAGTCCGCCATATTGATTTCGTTCGTGTCAGTGGCGTTGGACTCGTTCGCGATTGTGGTGCGCGAAACATTTGACCAAGACTGAACTAAATCGTGGCGCGGAAATTTTCTTAAAAGCGCGAGTGCGTTGTATCATTCCACGTTCATCTCTCAAGATGCTGCCACAAGAACGTATCGTTTCGTTAACTCTGAAAGAGTTGCAAGAGGAATCAGAGAGAAGATATAATAGAGGGCAGGAGTCACAGCTAAAAGAGTATCAGGCAATTAGAAAGAGACGAAGTCAAGTGACCTGGCTGTCCTTGTCTGTTAGCGCATGCGCAGAGTAGAGCGTACAGAGTCCGGAGAGTACATTAACGTAGTAAAAAATATTATAAAGTTATATTTTAAAGAAAATTAATACAGATTTTTAAAAACCTAATAAATGTTTTGTTATGACAGAAAATCAGTTAAAATTTATTAAAAAACGTATTTTGCAATATATAAGTAGACAAAAATTAAACCATAAATAAATGTAATAATTATAATTTTAAGTGTTAATAAACGTAAATTTTAATTTACATTCACAAATTATTTTAAAAATAAATTAGTTTCTTAATGATCAAATTATCAATTTCGATATATTTTAATCTTTAAAGAAATCAAAATTTGGTAAAGCATCTAATATAACCTGAGTTTCAAAAGAACCTAAGATAGGGATAGTTATATTATTGATAGCGTTATATGATTGGTCTGGTTTAGCAAGAATAACTTTTACATTATCAAACAATTTTCTGAAAGCCGAAATAGAAATAAAAGAGATCGGATTCCCTGTATCTATTAAAGCATGCGCTGAACAACAAGTGTTATCAATTTTTAAAATTGTTACAATTGGATTGTCAGCATCGATTTTCATACCCTGACCGCTTCGAACATACGCTACCACTTTGGAAGAAGAAGAATCCTTTGTGGACTTTTCTACTGTTGCTACAGGTGCTGACTGCGACTGCTGCAAAGGCTTCTGGCCTTGCTCCCTCTTCTTCAATTTAGGGCAGTCCTCCCTGACATGGTCTCTGTTGTGGCAGTAAACACAGTGTGCCTCTGCCTTGAAATTCTTGCTGCTGGTTGTATTTTTCCGGAAAAGAATTTGACATTTTTGACTTGTCAAATCTTGGATTCGAGATTTTAGCTTTCTCGAATTTATTATTTGATGATTGGAACCTTTTAAATGTGTCAGCACAAGTAGACGTAATGTGCTGCATTTCACACAGAAACTGGTTCAAAGAGTCAACTTGTAGAGATGATGCGACAGGTTTTATTGATAAATTGGTAATTCCATTCACTAAAAGTTCAATGGAATTCTTGTCGTCCATCCTCAAACTTCTCACTAGTGCCAATTTGTCCATGGCGTAATCTTTTAAAGATTCAGAAGAATAGTTCCACTTCCTGGCTTCGATTTTTTGCATCGTGACATTAAAAAGAACCTTTCTTTTGAAGCGATCCATAATAGCACTTCTGAAATAAAACCAGGAACGGTTAATTTCTCCAGAAGATAAATCAAACCAACGTCTGGCTGATTTATTTAGTTTTGTAGTAGCTGCAGATAGCATAACTACTTGTGACAAGTTATGTATTCTAGCTACGCTCTCAATCTTGTCGATCCATAAGTCGATTTCATCCTCTTCAGTTCCTCCAAAGGCAGGTATTAACGAAACCAAGAATTTGACTGAATTTCCTGTGAACGATGAAGAAATTTCAGTATTTTGAGCTTGATTTGTGTGAAAGCTCTCTTGAAAGGCTGGAGATGGCTGAGCCTGCTCAGTGCGAGGGTGCTGAGTTGCTTGAGGATATTCTTGAAAGACTGAAGACGGTGGAGCCTGCTCAGTACGAGGAGGCTGATCAACATGAGGTTGTCGTTGAAAGTCTGGAGACGGTGGAGCTTGATCTAAACGAGGTCTGCTCTGTCTAGATCCATTGTTGATGGAAAACGATGCAAACATTTGTTGCATCATCTGCTGCTGCTGTTGCCACATCATTTGTTGTTGTCGCAACATGTTTTCCTGTTGACGAATAAACTGTTCAGTCAAAATTGAGCAGAAATGAGGAAGGAACTTATCTATCGCTATGGGTTGATCTCCCATGGATGAGACAAAGTCCTGATCAGCCGCCATTGACTGTGAGCTTTCAGACGTCGTTGGAGGAGGTCTTGTCGCCTCTCCTATAGCTTCTTGAGGCAAAGAACGCTGAATTTTGTCCAGCGAGCCGAATGCCTTTATATGATCCAAGAGGACCTTTCTGCAAGCTACTAGGTTATCAGGAATATTTGAAATTAAACTTCCATTAAACTCCATGTTTTAAATAATAAAGCTTTTTCGACAGATTTCGTAATTGGTCGCGATTTTCTCAACAGACATGAGATTTCTGTTATTTTTAAATATAATGTAAACAAAGTAGAAAATAACGTTAAATTATTTTCAGAAATTGCTTTAACAGATGTTGTTGAAAAATCAATTAATAAAACTAGTAACTTCTTTTCTGAAATAGAAATAGATTTTGATTCTACAGTAAAACAAGAGTTATTATCGGTTATTTCAGAAGTTGAGAATATTCAAATAGAACCCGTTCAAAATAACTATTTAGTAAAAATAGCACTAAAAGATAATGCTGTCTATGCATATTCCCCAAGACGTTTCGCTTGATCTGAGCGAATAAAAATAAGAGAAATTACGGACGACCTGCTCGAACGCGGTATAATTAAAAAAGTACGTCTCCTTATTGCGCTAGAGTTGTTCCGGTAAGAAAAAAGAATGGCTCGTTGCGGTTATGCGTTGATTTAAGACCTCTTAATAATAAGATCATTAAACAAAAGTATCCGTTTCCCTTAATTGAGGATTGTTTATCTCGTTTGAGCGACAAGTCGGTTTTCACTCTTTTAGACTTAAAAGATGGTTTCTATAATATCAAACTCCACCCAGAGGTTACTAAATATTTCTCGTTTGCTACGCCTGACGGGCAATTTGAATATATGAGATTACCTTTTGGATTTTGTGAGGCTCCTGCCGAATTCCAAAAAAGATTGGTCCAAATTTTGCAACCTCTGATAAGAAACGAAAGAAAATCATAGACTATATTGATGACATTTTGATACCATCCTTTTCTATTACAGACAATTTAAATACGTTGAGACTTGTTCTTTTAGAGCTCAAGAGATACAATTTTCAATTAAATTATAACAAGTGCTTGTTTCTGAAGACGACTATCGAATATTTGGGATACATTATCTAGGAAAAAGGAATTACACTCAACTCTAGACATGTTGAAAGTGTTCTAAATTTTCCTCAACCAAAGAAAGTTGTGGAACTTCAAAGATTTTTGGGTCTCACAAATTATTTTAGGAAATTTATTAAGGATTACGCTTCCATTGCCAAACCTCTTAATAATCTATTACGAAAATCAGTTCCTTTTGAATTCGATACCAAGTGTCAAACAGCTTATAAATTATTAAAAGATAATTTGGTTTCTTTTCCGGTTTTAAGCATTTATAATCCGTTTTTAGATATGGAGATTCATACGGATGCAAGCGCCATAGCAGTTGCGGGCATTCTATTGCAAAAACAAAAGTCAAATCTATGGGCACCAGTAGCCTATTATAGCCAAGCAACAAATCAAGCAGAGGCTAAATATCATAGTTTCGAGTTAGAAATGCTTGCTATAATTAAAACGATAGAAAGATTTCATATATATTTATACGGCCTTGAATTCACTATAATAGAATGATATACAGACGATATAAAGAAATATATACAGACTGTCACGCTTTAGTTCATGCTGTTAATAAAGCAAACATTAATCCTAGAATAGCTAGATGGATTCTTAAGCTTCAGAATTTTAAATTTAAAATAATTCACCTGGATGGAAAGAAAATGTCTCATGTAGATGCTTTAAGTCGAGTAGTCAACCTCGTGGAATTTTTACCACTTGAAAAAGAATTGGAATATAAACAGTTGCAGGACCCTAAAATTAAAGAAATTGCTAGAGATCTGGAATATGAGGATTACGAAAAATTTGAATTAATCGATGGTCTCGTCTTCAGAAAGGGCATTGATAAACCTCGTTTCATGGTTCCGGATTCCATGATTTTAAATATAATTAGAATCTATCACGACGAGATGGCTCATTGCGGAGTTGAAAAAACCGTTCAGGACATCGGCTCTAATTATTGATTCCCTACTTTACGTAGAAAAGTTCAGGTATATATTGACAATTGTATTACCTGTTTAATGGCCAACATGGCTTCAAATTCTCGCGAGGGTGATATGCAGATTACAGATACTCCCTCAATACCATTTGATATTGTTCATATGGATCATTTAGGCCAGTGCTCGGAGATAATTGCCCTTTTCGGGCCGATATGTGAAGCGACGCCTACGGTCCCCCTACTACCGCTCGAGGCTCGACGGCCGAGCCGCCGATCGTGCGCATAACGCTATGCCTCAGGAGCGTCCCGATTAAAAATTATGCTGAGATTGTACCTGCCGTCAAATCGTCGTTTAAATTTGCTTTGCCAGATAATTTGTCTATTAGTAATATATTATATAAAATGGAAAGAGAGAGAAGAGGAGAGTCACGTGGTAAGCGACGGAAAGACGGCCGGTAAGAAGGAGAGTAGAAGCGGATAAGGCAGAGCAGTGTAACGGAACAAGGAGATAAAGAGCTGAGAGAGAAGACGCATGATTTGAGATGGCGCAGATGAAAGGAAGTGGAACAAGCACATGGCGGTTGAACACGGAAACGGGAGGCAAAGGAGGAAGAGAAGAACGGAGAAAGAATGGTCAGGCGAATTAAAGAATAGTACGACGAAAGCTAGGTTAGGGAGAGGAAACGGACAGTAGAGCTTAATAGGTTAAAGTGCAGAGAGGCGGAAGAAGTAAGAGTGTGAAAAGGTGCGAAGAGGAGAAGGAAACGAAAGGAGAGGAGAGACTGTAGGAGATTAAAGTGCAGAGAGGCGGAAGAAATAAGAGTGTGAAAAGGTGAGAAGAGGAGAAGGAAACGAAAGAAGAGGAGAGACGGAAGGAAGAAGACGGAGAACATGGAGAAGTGGATGAAGGAGCGGGTGGAGGAAATGAGGGGAATAAGGAATGAATTAAGACTATGGAGAGAAAAGAGAGAGAGAGGAAGGAAAGAAGAGGGTAAAAAAGGTCAACAGTGACTACAGAGAAGGAGAGCGAAGAAGAGCAGGAAGAGGAGAGAAAGGAGAATATCACCCCATCTCCTACGGACCGAACAAAGGAAAGAGAGAAGAGGTAGAAGGAGTAAAGGAGGCGACAAAGGAGGAGAGCGAGGAGGAAGAGGAAGAGAGTAAAGGGGAAATGGGGAATGGTGGAAAAAGCGAAGATGGAAAGAGAGTACGGAAGAATCGTGGTATTAGGCAACAAAAGGATCTGGATGGAAGGGAGAGAATGGATATGGGACGAGAGGAAGGAGATCTGGTGGAAGAAGTGAGAGGAAAAGGAGAGAAGGGGAAAAAGGAAAGAGGTAACGGGAAGGAGAGAAGAGAGAGAAGAGGGAAGATAGGGGAGGGGGGAGAGAAGGGAAGATGGGGAGAGGGGAAAGTAGGAAGAAGATGGTGGGACGAGGAAGGGAAGGGTCGAAAGTCTGTAAGGTCACAAAGGACCAGGTCGGGTAAAGGATATGAAAATGTATATGAGGATGTATATGAGGAGGACTGTAAAGGTTTGGGTACATTCCTGAAAAACGCCTTCAAAACCCCAAGGGGAGTGAATAAATGATCTATCTATTAATTTGTCTATTAGTAATATATTATATATGTTATAGTAATATAGTACAATCTCAGCATAATTTTTAGATCGGGACGCTCCTAAGGCATAGCGTTACGCGCGCGATCGGCGGCTCGGCCGTCGAGCCTCGAGCGGTAGTGGGGGGACCGTAGGCGTCGCTTCACATATCGGCCCGAAAAGGGCAACTATCTCCGAGCACTGATTTAGGCCCCTTTAAAGAATCCTTAAAGGGCTTTAAACATATTTTAGTAGTAATCGATTCGTTCTCAAGATTCACGTGGCTCTTTCTAGTTAAATCGACTACTTCTAATAAAGTAGTTAAACGTTTAACGTTTTTATGTAATAATCTATCTACTCCATCAACAATAATTACAGACAGGGGAACTGCATTCACATCGCAAGAATTTGCAAATTTTATCAATTTGTATAAGATTAAACACCACTTAGTAGCGGTAGCCGCCCTTTGGGCCAACGGTAGAAAGAGCTAATAGATTTATTAAGTCGTCAGTTAAAAAAATCGCAAATGATCAGAGTAATTGGAGCGATTATATTATTTTCGTGCAATATGTCATTAACAATACGTTTCATTCGTCAATCAAATCGTCTGCAGCAAAAATACTTTTTGGTGATCATCAGCGCCTTCATACAGATGCTGAATTAGTAAAACGGCTTAACGAAATAGCAAAAGTTGAGTTCGATCTCAACAAGATTAGAAATGATACTTGGGATATAGCTCAGGAGTCTACTAGAAAGATTAAAGAATACAATAAGGTTTACTATGATGAAACTCATAAAAAACCTTCCCGTTATAAAGAAGGAGATTATGTCTTTATAAGAGACTCTATTATCAAGCAAGGCGAGGATAAAAAATTAAAACCTAATTATAAGGGACCATACAGAGTAGCCAAAGTACTCAATAAAAATAGATATGTGATTAAAGATGTAACGATACCGTTACTAACGGCCTAGCGGGCCGTTCCACCACGCGCTTTTCTAGGCTCGGCGCTTATGGCGTCCCTAAGCTCCCACACCCGTGTCGCGGCCCCACCGTAGGGACCACCCCACCACACGTTGAATCGCGCAAATAGGAGGCCGGCCGCCGGTATATAAGGCGCTCCGGCGAGCATAGCATTACCAGTTCCCGATCCCGAGTCCTACCTAGTACAACTCCTAATCCGAAACCAATACCGCGTTACACCAGGCTACGGGCTACCCGTAGTTACGCCGGGTTACCCGGTTGCTGGGACGGCGCACCCTGATACCTAGCGTTACACCAGGTCACGGGCTACCCGTGGTTATACCGGGCTTCCCGGTTGCTGGGACGGCGCACTCCTAGTTCGTAAGACCGTACCGCGCCCCGCGCACCGTTCAACCTGGACGGCCGTTCGTATATACCGCGACCGTTTCCACCGTAAGACCACTTTGGTCTCCGTGTAGCTTTCCGTCTAAATACCGCGACCCGTTAAATCGTAAGACCGTTGTACATATACCGTAACCAGTAAGACCGCTCCGATCTCCGCGTCCTGATAGACTCTAGCACCGTTTGTATATACCGCGACCTGTTCGTATTGTAAGACCGCTCCGGTCTCCGCGTCCTGATAGACTCTAGCACCGTTTGTATATACCGCGACCTGTTCGTATTGTAAGACCGCTCCGGTCTCCGCGTCCTGATAGACTCTAGCACCGTTTGTATATACCGCGACCTGTTCGTATTGTAAGACCGCTCCGGTCTCCGCGTCCTGATAGACTCTAGCACCGTTTGTATATACCGCGACCTGTTCGTATTGTAAGACCGCTCCGGTCTCCGCGTCCTGATAGACTCTAGCACCGTTTGTATATACCGCGACCTGTTCGTATTGTAAGACCGCTCCGGTCTCCGCGTCCTGATAGACTCTAGCACCGTTTGTATATACCGCGACCTGTTCGTATTGTAAGACCGCTCCGGTCTCCGCGTCCTGATAGACTCTAGCACCGTTTGTATATACCGCGACCTGTTCGTATTGTAAGACCGCTCCGGTCTCCGCGTCCTGATAGACTCTAGCACCGTTTGTATATACCGCGACCTGTTCGTATTGTAAGACCGCTCCGGTCTCCGCGTCCTGATAGACTCTAGCACCGTTTGTATATACCGCGACCTGTTCGTATTGTAAGACCGCTCCGGTCTCCGCGTCCTGATAGACTCTAGCACCGTTTGTATATACCGCGACCTGTTCGTATTGTAAGACCGCTCCGGTCTCCGCGTCCTGATAGACTCTAGCACCGTTTGTATATACCGCGACCTGTTCAGATTGTAAGCCCGCACTGTATATACCGCGCATTCTGACTGTAGAGTTAATTAGACATTAAGATTCCCGCCAAGTGTCGCGCCGAATTCCACATTTACGCACGGCCTTCAGACTATTAAGGAGCGTCAGTCCTTTTAAGGACAGAACGCCGACACCCCGTCCTTTTAAGGATAAGGCCGCCAGGCAGTTGGAATTACATCGAAGGCCACGCGACACCCGGTAGTATTTAAGATCTGTACTGTACCTCGGACTAATCATAGCTTATTTGCATGCGACCACCGCGACTGCAGAACACGGCCGCTTAAGCCACGCTCGCTTCCCGAGCTCATGCGCGAAACTCTGTACGCACCGTGCTTGCACGTCACCTTGCGAATAACAACCGCTCCCGCGCAAAACTCTGTACACACCGTACCCGCATGTTGCTTCGCATAGCTTTCAGTGTTAAATATCTTTTTGAATAAACCTAATTATTTAAACCGCTTATACCGAGGTAAAGTTAGTTGGAGTTTCCCCCTTCTCCCGAATCCTGGCACCGGCGAGCCTTGATCCGCGGCGTACGGGAAAGGTGAACCGTTACAAAGATACCCCTGGCTTTAACATAACGGCCAAACCTTATGACTCTATCCTTTCTTCGGATAGGATGAAATCCTGGAATATACCTGTGGGTTGTGTGACGTAGAAATACGCTATTACGCATCTACTCTCCTTAGAGTCTTTAATTATTTATATTTTAAAGCCGAACTTCGAAAACGTTGAACTAAAACTTTAATAATTTAAATTTTTATTGAAAACTTTACTTTCCACCAATATCCATATTGATCCATTATTTTCTATTAACGTTAATCAATTTTCCCTCTTTCTGCAGCATTACTAAGTGTCTAACAAATTAACTTCCAAATTTTAATTTGTCAATTATTAGTTAAATAGCCAAACATTTTCAAATCGTCCTTAAAAAAAAAAAAATGTTACCTTGTTTTTAGTTCCCTTCTTAACCTGTCGTTAAGTTTTATCCTTTATTTTTAAATTGTAAAAATGTTCCCTTAAGCCTATTTAATCATAAATTAGGATAATCGACCCTCGGTCTTTCTCACTAGTCATATATTAGTATTTCTTAAGTTCTGTCTGTAATTCTAAGCGTTAAATAAGTTCCTACGACTTAGATTAAGTCAATTTCATTGTGATCATTACTCTAATCATAAGAAAAATTTTATTGTAACATTCGGGACGAATGTAAATGTCAGAATGGTCGAGCTGTAAGGTTACACCTTGTATAACCGCCAGTTCATGGCGGTAGTAGATGGCGCGCGCGTCGGCCTCGCGGCCGTTGATTGGTTGCTACAACGCGAATAGCGTGAGCTCACGCGCCTCATTGGAGGACTTGCCTCCCTTGACCGGGACTTGGCGGGCAACGGCGAGAGTCCGGACACTCGGTGTTCGACTATCGTACAAGAGAATATTGTTTTAATCTGAACACTAAGGCTGATATCGCGAATGTGTAGTACGCAGTTGAATAAACGTATTGTTTATGTTAGTAAATATCTGTATCCAGTCAACAACCCTCACATTACAAAATCTATCCACGCCTATCCTGACAGTGGATTCCCGGCGATTTACGGTCAAATAACCTGTAGATCCGCCATCCGCTTCTCACATTTGGATATCTGAATTATTTCAACAACGTCAACTTTATGGATTTTATTATACAACTTTACCTGTATTAAAATTGGAAGATTTGCGTTTCCGAAATTATTTTCGAATGAGTACCACTCAATTTGAAGAGTTATTACAATTAGTAGCACCTAAAATCACTCGATTGTATGTCATTCGTGAACCAATTGAAGCAGAACAACGATTATCAATATGCTTGAAGTTTGATATTTTAAAAAACTCTTTTACCTTATATTTCTAGTCTTTTATTTTCATTTATTTACTTTATTGTAGATATTTAGCAAGTGGAGATAGTATGACGTCGATGTCATACCATTACCTTGTTAGTTTGACATCAGTATCTCAAATCATCGCTGAAACGTGTGAAGCCTTATGGGAAATATTATCACCGCTTGTATTAATGCAATGCAATCAAACAGAGTGGAAAGCAATTGTTCATGATTTTAATGAAAAATGCCATTTTCCACATTGTATTGGAGCTTTGGATGTGTTACGTCCAGACTCGGGGAAGGATGAGTCGACGGAAGGACGCAACAACTATCTTTTATTTTCCCGAAATTAAACGTCTCGTGGCATTTGGAATCGGATCGAACGAACTGACAGGTCTGAAAAGCAGATAAACGACTGAGTCGCTGTTACGCTGGTTATTCAGACGTTCGTTCGGTGGTCCCTTTTTGGTAAGAGAATTTAATCTCTTTTACGCGGGATGGGACCAAGTGCAATCTTTCGACTGGAGGAATGAGTGGGGGTTAATAATGAGTTATTTTGATTTTTAAATTAACAAAATGTAAATTTATTCATTTTTAAAATAAATGGTGGATATACATGATTATAAAAAATTAAAATAAAATATTGTTAATTATAATTTCTCGGTGAGTGTACATGTGCATGTGTGTGTGTGTGTTAATTCGCGGGTGTTACATTAATACGGAGGACATCAGTCAGTAATGCAAGGGGAAGATTGTATCGTTGACATTTAAGTTCTGACTGGTTAATACAATATAAAACTATATTTGATTAAAGGATAAAAACATAAAATCAAAATCAATATGTATCAGTAAATAAGTGTATATGTTAAGAACGGTCAGAAATATAAAATTGGTCGCTCGCATATGTGTTACATAAGAAAAAAAACAAGACAAAAAGGAGGAAAAGAAAAATTATTCAATTAAATTTACTTTTTTAAATAGTAATTCAGAGATGGAGGGGTGGTAAATTTGTACGGTGTTTCGCTCTGTGTTTCATGTCGGCAGCCCGATGTTCGATTCGTGGTTGCTCTGGAGATGATGCCAAGTGAGGACACTGGTGGCACAAGTGCCTAACTCGCGAATTACGGTGCAAAAGTACAGAGTAAGACTGCGTGAAGCTGAAGACCGGACAATAAGTGTGTAAGTCCGTTCGAGTCTTCTTTTTATATCTCTTTTTTCGGGGTGTATTCTACTTTCTAAGAGTGGGAATCTTCCAAAACTTCAACGAATTAAAAATTGCAACTTCGCGGAAGAGAGGAATCGTGAAGTCGCCAGGACGTAACAGATGGAAAGCATGTTGTCATACAGGTATGAAATATTATGATGTAGTATTTTTCTATGTTTTTAATCAAATATTTATTTGTTTATATTTCAGAGTCCTGAACATTCCGGTTCAATGTATTACAATTACAAAAAGACCCATAGCATTGTATTATTAGCGATGTGTGATGCTAACTATACTTTCACTTTAGTTGATATTGGAGCTTTTGGCCGTCAAAGTGATGGTGGTATTTTTAAAAATTCTCGAATGGGTCAGCGATTTGTACAAGGAAAAATACATGTTCCACCGGCTGATGAAATTTATGAAGGAAGTTCTGAATATCCATATGTGATTGTTGGAGATGAAGCATTTCCATTGAGCTCATATTTAATACGACCATATCCTGGTCGAGAGGGATTATCGATTGAAAAGAAAGTCTTCAATTACAGGCTATACCGAGCAAGAAGAATGATCGAGAATACATTTGGAATACTTGCAGCTCAATGGCGAATTTATAGAAAATCGACAATTGCAAAAGTTGATACTGTTGAAAAAATTGAAAAAATGGTGAAAGCAACAGCAGTTTTGCACAATTGGCTTCGTAAGCAAGATATAACAAGAAGAGGAACATTTATAACACCTGAAATGGTCGATAGGGAAACGAATGATGGATCAATTATACCAGGCACTTGGAGAAATATGGTCGAAACTAATAACTCTGTTCTACAAAATATTGCTGCTTGTTCCAACCATACATATTCAAGAGAAGCTGCAAATATTCGAATAAAATTTACAGAATATTTTAATGAAGAAGGAGCTGTTCCATGGCAATTCGTACGAATTCATCAGTGAAGAATGATCCTAAAATATCAATAAAATTTGTAATAAATTTATATATATATATATATTATAAAATATACAACATTGAATACTTTTCGGCGAACGCAATTTTTTCAAATTAAACCGTTGTTTTTATTTAATCTTAAATTACATTCAGTCTCGTATATCATCAGATTGTATTACCACATAAGACTTAACATTAATATTTAATAAACTAATATTTATCTTGTCTTATCTAATCTATTTTAAAATTATTTAACTTATTACTTTAAACTTTTAAATATATTTTGTATTTGTTCAACATAATATTTTTAACTGTTTCGATATAATATTTTGAACTATTAGAATCTCTAATAATAGTACATAATAATAATACTATTAAAAAATATAATAATTAATACAAAATAAAATAATAAATGAAATATAATATAATAACTAAAGCATTTTAGTGTAAATACTGCACTGGCCTGCATTTTATGCAGGAAAATCACATGAGATAAGAAAGATCTATTAATTTATCATTTACAAACGATAATATTTCAAATAACAATACTCTCCTTTCTCGTCCCGGTAGTTTTCGTAGTTGAGTAGAAATAATTAGCATTAGACCATCGACTTCATCCTGTTTGTCTGGAAGTGGCAATATCGGCAATTGTACAGGTTCTGGAACAGCGCTGATTGCAGTAATTGAAGTTGATGCTGAGTTGTTGATATGGCCGCTATAACAAAATAATAAACCTATTTTAAGCATTTTAAGATAAATATAAACCAATAATATAAAAAATACTTACAAATTCGTCCTCTCTTTTGTGGTATATTTTCTTTATTATTTTCACCATCGAGATTATCACCGTCAAGAAGATTATCAGATGTTCTGTAATTATATAATATTCATAATGTTTATTATAGCTTATAAATATAAAACAAAGCAATTTAATATAATGGCATAGTAAGAATAGTTTCAGATTATGCAATATTTACTTCTTTGTATATATGGTATCGCGTAAAAAATTCATTCGGTCAAAATATTTCCACTTCCGTTTTAAAGTAGGTCGTCTTGATCCACTGGGTAATTTTTCTTTTGCCAGCTCACGAGAATAGCTATCTCGTAAAGTTTTCCATTTTTTGGCAGCTTGCTTTGGATCTAAACGACCTATATAAAAATACATCAGACATATATACATATATACACGTATATTACATATATACACAAATTATCTAATATTATGTCTTTTATACCATTTAAAGCCTTTGAAATTTCTGTCCATATTTCACTAATTACATATCTATTACGCTCTTGGATAGGTAAACTATAATTATATAGCACTTCGTGTTTTGCGACTTCTTCAATTAGTAATTCTTCTATATCCGTGGAATCTAGAAAATTACTATGCGTCTCTGATGATTCTTCACTGATGATTGATATTTCATCTATTCTCTTTCTTACAATTTTTTCTGTATTATTTATTAAACTTCGCCGTATTATTTGTCCGTTATCTGTAATCATAAATTATTGTTTAAAATAGTATATACTTATAATTTATCTTTACAATTGCTTTCAGAATATACATTATTTTTATTTATATTTACCACAAATTGGATAAAAATATCGATTTGCATCGATATAAACTTGTTTGTAGCCTTCTACACATTTATGAATAGAAATTTTATTATTATCTATTATTTCCTCACAAACACCGCAAGTGTTTACGAATTGAATCTAAAAAAATTAATGAACTACAATTAGTAGAGAAAAAATTAATATTATGTTACAGAATGAAGTGTTCAATTTTTCATTAAACAATTTAATAAATACGAGAGGAAAATAGGCAACTTCGTTTTAATTATTAATTATCACAGAGTTCCTTTCTTTCTTTGTTCTCTCACCATTTCGAAATTGAGGTTATAGTTTTTACTTTTGTATTTTTTATAACTATCTAATTCTTAAGATTTATATACACTAATATATATTGTCGTAACCCGACCGATTTCTTAAGATTAAAAGATAAAACAAGTAAAGTAGAACAGAAAAGATTGAGAAAGTTAAGAAAGAATAAAAGATTATTAATAAAATAAAAGTAAAATGAGTAAAGAGAAGGAAGTCACGGTCAAGTTCGCGGAAGCTGAGTAAGCAGCTGACGAGACAGCTGACGAGCGGAGCACGAGACATGCTCCGGTCAGGGACACCACACTCAACCCTAATCAACGACCTAATTAATTAATATATATTGAGATGCACCGACGCTAGCTCAGTAATATAGCTCATTAACATCGTTCGCTATTCGCTCGCTCATATCAACAGTATCGATATACTGTACGTATCGCGCCCGACTATTATAATCGCGACTAAGTGAAAGTGTACAAGAATCTGTGAAATATATCAATTTATACCTAACGTCTGGGAGTGTCTTATTTCGAGCGTGGATCCTAATCCTTTGGGCGTATAAATCCCAAAAGACCTCTTCCTTAGCGGCTAGAGGCACAACATTAATTGGTGGCAGCGGTGGGATACGCCAGCTCTAACAAGATCGACACCGGCAAAGGTCTACAACCACGAGGAAGAAAAATTCCGTAAAATCGACAGAACAAGAGACAGCAAAGGAAACTCCGTCAAACGGTCAACAACCACAACCGAGGAAAAGGAAGTCCATCAGGAACTTCGAGTCACCCGGTACATCGAGGCGACAACGATAAGCGGAACCTAAGAAGGCGCACCGACCTATCTCAACAGCATGCGACGATCAATGCCCGACGGCCGATGAACGAGAGACAATGCTGCTCATCGTATTATTGTAAGTCGAACAATTCAAAATTTGTAAAAGCGTGAATGTCGGAAAACCGAAACGCGCAACAAAAAAGCGTAGCGAATAAATCGTGGCTATTTAGCGAACCAGCGAATAGAGCCATTAGAAATAGCGCAGTAAGCCCTATAAGAGTAGCAGTAGAAGCACTCCGGGATATACGCGATAACGTACGAAGAAATCTAAATGAATTAAATTCAAGCGAGAATTTGTCCGAACCAGAACTCGGAGCAAACGTTGTAATCGAACGCGAATTTTCATTCGGCGAATTAGACAACAGTTTAATAGCAAATAATATAGAACTAGATATTGATGTCGAATCATCAATAAGCGCATCTAGTAGACTAACACACCGCCGCGAATTCTCACTAACGTCATACGATTCAACAATTTTACACCGACCTATAAACAGGAAAATCAAATGAATGTAAAATGTCAAAAATGCGGGAAAACGATCGAGATTACGGTCGAGATTGTCAAATTAGTCGATACGCGAACCGATTTTCATTGCCGAAACCCGATAGACAACCCCGCGTAAATACGGTAAATAAATATTGCAATTATTGCAAAAAATCCGGACACGGTCGCGAAGAATGTTGGTTATTACACGGACGACTCAATAGAGATCAATCGAGCCGAACCAAACAATATAATTCGCGACCGGAAAATAAAAATCGTAAGAGCAACGAGCAAGCGAAAAGGAGATCTAACACTTAGACTTAGTCACTTTACTTATGCGAGAATCGAAAAAAGGACAAATAAATTTATTGTTCGACACGGGAGCCGCTATATCACTAATTAAAGTAAAGCATTTAAAAGACGAAATGCTAATAACAGAAGATAAAATAGCGCTTACAGAAGTAACAGGACATAAGATATGTACAATTGGAAAATTTAGGGCGACAATAACTCTGGAAGAGCGCCGAATCAAGCACACTATGTACGTTGTTAAGGATGACTTTCCGATAGAATATGACGGAATACTAGGCGTTGATTTCCTACGAAAACATCAAGCCACTTGCAATTATAAAACAAAGCAATTAAAGGTAGGACAGCATATCTTAAAGCTTTATCCCTATCTAAAAGTGACATTGAAACCACGTAGCGAAACTATAATACAGGTCGCTACTGATAAGAACACGATAGGCGTGATAAAGGCAGAAGAAACAATACCAGGAATATTTATAGGTAATTGCCTAGTAGAACCTACGAATTACATATGTGCAGCAAGCATTCTAAATACAACGGATAACATTATCGAAATGTTAATGCCGCAAGTAAGTATAGAGGAAATCGAACGAAGTGAAACAGAAGAAATTAACGTAATACGAACGCCAAATAAAGAGGAAGTAATCCCGCGTAGTGAAAAAGTATTACCATTATTACGTACACAACATTTAAATATTAGGTGATTGGATATTTGTCCAAAATAAGTTATTTGAAACACGAATAATTACAATTTTTATACCTTGATACGACTTTTGTTTTTCAAATGTTAAATCAATCTTAGATTGCTTGGAAACAGAAATCGACGGTGAAATCGATACCGATCGCGTTTCTGAATTAATTGACGATGTAGATGGTGCCGGAGATGATACTGAGTCATTGCAGTCAATAACATCTTCGTTGTCTATTTCGGACTAAAATTGAGATAAATATATATCATATATCAATTAAATAATAAAACTGAAGAATAATATAATATTACCATTATGATATAATATATTACCATCTGTTTTCTCTTGAGGGATACTGCAGATTTGTTTTCAAAACCCATCTCGATATTGGGATGAGAACGATTCATATGAAAATGCAAATTGGTCGTATTTCCAGCTGTCTTTACATCTAGCTAACAGATTTTGCATTTAGCAACTGTACCACTTTTTATAAAGTAATTCCAAATAGCACTTTTTGGCGGCACTATATGAAGAATGTTCGGGAGTCGACCTCGACGAGATCGCCTGAATCTTTCAGATATTCGCTCAGAGTTGAGCGAGAAGCAATGTGTAGCGTGAATCCGTAGGTTCGCCTGGAGGAATAGGAGTTGAAAGATTATTCACGTGAGCGTAGTTTTAAGAACGTTTATTAGAAAACACCGGGAGCGAGCCTCGACACGTGTCCCGTGACTAAGATCGGAAATCTTCTGAACGTCCTTCGATGACCTGCCCTTCTCCGTGTTTCAGAAATCTTGAAGGCCTTCTTGCTAGAAGCCCTCGCGAGAACGGAAATCTTGCGCGCGGACGCCGGATGGTTTTTAGCGCGAGGCAGAAGACATACGCGATGCGGTGAACGATCGGCGGCTCTCGAGAACTCCCCACTTACAATTTAACAATCTTCACTAACAAAAAGAGCGATTAAACGATTTAACCATAAAGAACTGATTGCCACAATAATATGATGCGATCGTGAGTGAGACACTTCGGTTTGAAATTGAATAAAACGCGAATTTGACTATGAGTAGCGCGACGAGACACGAGCGAGAATATGACACGAGATAATGCTACCCGAGAAATAATGATTGATTGCTATCGACCAGCTCGAATCGTCGTCAGCGGCAGACTAAATCGACCGATTGCGGAAACTCTCGCGCTCTGCCGATGGAAATAATACTGTTTTTCGACGTCGAACCTTCGAGAACCATCTGTTTGTCACAGTTTTTTCTTCTCGAGGATCACGCTATCATGCGCCGATCGTCTGATCGACGGTGTTTATCCTCGCTCGTGTTTTGATGTAGTCTTTTATTGTTCGAATTTGTCAGTTGAATTTGCCGTTTAGATTTATCGACTGAATTTAATGTTTCAATCCTGAACAAAGAGAATTGTTATTATTTAATAATGCATAAAAAATAAGGTACCTCTTTTTGATAGTTATATATTGTATTAGGTGTACAAATAAGTTTCCGCCGTTTGACAAAAGTTGGCGCCACCAGTAAGTTATGGTTAAAATTGTCAGATGTAAAACGTCCTTATCGTAAGATTGGACATCAGTCAATAACATAACCTTAAAACATTAGTGATTTTTTATCAGAATAATATATTCTTTTGTGTGCGAAAATGTAAATGCCCAATTTTTGATAAAAAACGGCGGAAACTTATTTGTACACCTAATATATACAGGGTGAGTCTGATAAAAAGTCCATCATGTTTTTCTCGAAAACGATTAGAGATAGGGGAAGACATCCATTATCAAATTTGTAGGACAAGTAGGGGCAAATATTTTGGTGACTTTAAACTTGACCTTGAATTTGACCTTGAGGGTCAAAGAAGAAGTATGTAATTATTTACAATGTATTTTTTTAAACAATTATTTGCTTTTTTGTACACTAATTAACGTGGTCAATATCAACGTGGTTAATATTAACGTGGTCAATATCAACGTGGTCAATCGGTACCGTGGTCAATGTCAACGTGGTCAGTCTCAACGTGGTCAATCGGGACCGTGGTCAATATGAACTGTGGTAAATATCAACGTGGTCAATCTTGACTGTGGTCAGTCAGGACAGTGGTCAATTGGGACCGTGGTCAATATCAACGTGGTCAATTGGGACCGTGGTCAATATTAACATGGTCAAACGGGTGCCACTTGCTACAAGAATATGCAATAAAAAAGGGGGTTTCCATTTAAGAAAACAAAATTGACCTTCAATTGATCCTCAAGGTCAAGTTCAAGGCCATCAAAATATGTGTCCCTACTTGTCCTACAAATTTGATAATGGATGTCTTCCCCTATCTCTAATCGTTTTCGAGAAAAACATGGTGGACTTTTTATCAGACTCACCCTGTATATATAAAAAAATCTAGAAAATAATATTATAAAACTTTTTCAAAGAATAAAATAGGGAAAACTTGCACGCCTACTTTTATAGAAGGTGAGAGCACTTGTTAGATTGAGGTTAGGAAATAGGGAACCACATGTACTTTCACCTGATTAATAACTTTTTAAAATGTAACTCTGTAAAAATTACAAATTAGAAAATTACACATTCAACTATGGAACAGATGAGTAAGGAATAATGAAATCTAAATAAAAAAATATACATTCGCTTATTTTTATCTTCACCTTGATTATAAATGTGTTCTGATATTTTTTATTCTTCTTTTCTTAAATCATTAAATCGTTGCAGATGGCCACGATTAAATTTCGGTTAATGAGATATTAAATCTTTCTTCGGGTATTAAAATCACAAATAGAATCTAAAGGTAAAACACGGTTGGTTCAAAGTTTGGGCTTCGAACTCACACTTGCTCGTTCACCCGAAAACAAACGCTCATGGGAGAATCGAGGCCTGGGCCTCTGTTCTTTTCACGAGAATACGGAATAAGAAAGCGATAAACAATCTTGATTGAGCTTGAGACCATAAAAGCATCAAATATTTGACTTCATGAATAATGAAATTACACCGTTGCCTAAACAAAGGACTTCTGCATAACGTATAATGGATAACGAATAAAGGTAGGTTCAGATAGGACGATTTCTACGCCATAGAAAATATCGCCTCGCTGATTGGGTTGCTGCTCACTGCTTGACGCTTGTCGCGTCCTGTCTCTACCTTAAGGAAATGGGCCAATCGTTTAATTCCAACCTGGGGGATAAAAATGAAGGATTCTATTTGGCTCATGCATTTATGCATTATGCATTATGTATTATGCAGAAGTCTGTGCTTTCCGTTTTAATTCGTATAATAACCATCAGAAAACAAATCGAAAAATTAATTGTTATCACAAGCGGTCAATATAGATATATCGAAGATCGATATTCAAGGAATAAAATATCGATACAAAATATCGATATTTGGATATTAAAATATCGATACTTGAAATATCGATACTGTATTGCCCATCTCTAGCGAGAAGGACAGCGCGATGCGTTCGCAATGTGTGGGAGAGGAATAGCACGAGGCATGTACGAGTAGGAAAAAGATAGCGTTCGCATTGGCGTGGGAAAAGGATGCGTTCGCATGCACTTGGGAGAGAGAGAGATAGCGCACGAGTAGGAAAAGGATAGCGTTCGCATTGGAGTGGGAAAAGAATGGCGTTCGCATGCACTTGGGAGAGGGAAAGAAAGAGATAGCGCGAGGCGTTCGCGTGTAAGAAAAGGAAAGAAGAAGGCGTAGAAATAATTGACATTTTTTATATATAATAATAAGTTTTATTTAATATTTGTGTATCATATAAATGTGTATGTGTGTGTGTGTGTGTGTGTCTAAAATATAAAATTAATAATAATAATAATATAAAAATATAAGTTATCGTAAGGCTCGAGTCCAAATAGTTTTTTGAAGCAAAAAATATCCCAGTACATCCAGGATCAATTGACCAAATCGTACTCTCGAGCAGTGATGCCAGAATTGAGACGCGAGCAACATGCAACCGAGGTGGAGGGGATAATACACACAAGCGCAAACAGCGTACGTGTGAGCTCGGCGCTTCAGCTAGCTTCGGATAACAGAAGAGGACAGATGTACTGTTTTCTGTCTCTCTTCTTCCTATCGAGCCGGCAACTATAGCCAGAAATTAAGCTGATTAAACACTACTACGCTTTAAATCTTATATTACTAGCCAAACCTTGCAGACTTTATATTCATTTGTAAAAATGCGAGAAAATACATCATCTAACGAAGAAATTAGTAAATCTCTCACATATTTAAATGAAATGAATTGATTTTTAATAACAAAAAATCTAATTGTCTAAAATACATATTTGATTAAATATTATATATTGATTAGTATTATGTATTTAGGATGGGAACAGACTATACAGAAATTATTAAATATATTATTCTAAATACATATTATTTGATATGATTGCTCAACGTGTAACGCGAATACAGATCACGTTACGAACGTTGACCGAGCGAAGC
>NW_021850268.1:78400-82658 GCF_003651465.1 Formica exsecta
TTCATATTCTACATACTGAAAAAAATAATAATTTGATAGTAAAAAATTTTATTTTATTCGAGAAAACTATTTATTCGGTGAATTTTAATAACGTTTTTGTTTATTGTTAAATCTTTAAGTTTCTTAAGTATAATATATTTATTTAGTAAATATAATAAATATTAAATATATTTTTCTTATCAAAAACAATATCTAGATTATTAAAAAATATTATTTAAATGAAAAGAAATTATACAAAGATAAAAAATGAATATTGTTAGAACAAATCAAATAATTTTTGTTAATAATATACTGAAAGAATAAAAATATATATATTATGCCAGCACTTTTATATATTTAAATAAAAAAATATGTATTAATTAAAGCAGTATTGTTTTAATGTAATAATGTATTTTCTTATAACTCTGGTATAAATATATAGTATCAAAAGGTTGTAAATATATTTTTAAATTGGAGAAATAATATTTGCAATTGTAAATATATTTACAAAGCATTGGGGTTTAACTTAATAAAATAAATAATAAATTTTGGAAATAGTTACAAATTTCATTTATACAACTCGAGATATATAATTTATATGAGAATTAAACTCCTACTTTTTGTGTTTCAAACAAACAGTTTACAAATATTTATCGTGCTCAATTCAATCAGTTTAATATTCTGAATCTTGTGTTGAGCTTATATCAGATATAATCAGAAATTAAACTGATTGAACACTACTACGCTTTAAATCTTATATTACTAGCCAAACCTTGCAGACTTTATATCTATTTGTAAGAATGCGAGAAAATACATCATCTAACGAAGAAATTAGTAAATCGCTCATATATTTAAATGAAATGAATTGATTTTTAATAACAAAAAATCTAATTGTCTAAAATATGATACATATTTGATTAAATATTATATATTGATTAGTATTATGTATTTAGGATGGCTTTACATAATGAATGGTGCTTTTCCACACCACCCATGGGGTATCACCAATGGCGCGTTCGGTTTTTTTAAGTGGACCTTCGCCTGGAGCCCTATTATACCACTGTATGTTATATATTATATTGTATCTTTCATTTACAAGTGTGATGTCTTTTACAGACAAGACATTTTTTACACACTTGTATTTTAATAATGTGATGTCTTTTACAGACAAGATATTTTTTACACACTTGTTTTTTAAAAATATGATGTCTTTTACAGACAAGATATTTTTTACACACTTGTATTTTAAAAATATGATGTCTTTTACAGACAAGATATTTTTTACACACTTGTATTTTAAAAATATGATGTCTTTTACAGACAAGATATTTTTTACACACTTGTATTTTAAAAATATGATGTCTTTTACAGACAAGATATTTTTTACACACTTGTATTTTAAAAATATGATGTCTTTTACAGACAAGATATTTTTTACACACTTGTATTTTAAAAATATGATGTCTTTTACAGACAAGATATTTTTTACACACTTGTATTTTAAAAATATGATGTCTTTTACAGACAAGATATTTTTTACACACTTGTTTTTTACAAGTGTGATGTCTTTTACAGACAAGATACTTTTTATTTTATTTTCAACATTATTATTACATATCATTAACCGATGACGGACCAGCAATGTCATCAATGTCAGCAGCATATAATGTAAGACTGTTCATTTTCTTAGGACAAGTAGAATATAATTTTTCCGATGACATGAGAGATAAATGCTTTTCATTAATCTCCATGTCTAGAACAGTTTGTTTTCTCGTTTTTAGTGCTGATTTTAATACACAAATTACACAAATACACGCGGGCGAAAGTTTATTTCGTTTTTTTGTTTTTATATCAGATAGAAAAAAGAGTGGCATGCTTTACATCTCGATTTTCTCGATTTTAAAAAAGAACATTTTTCTAAATTAAACTTTGATGAGATGTGGAAAGAAATTTTAAAACGTAAATAATGCCACTCTTTTTTTAATGCATTTTCGTCAAAACCACCGAGGGTTTGAGCGATAAAAGAAACATCATTAAATGATGTTTCTCTATCGATGCTACATAATGCTGCGTTTAATTGAAAAACCTTTAGTTTATATAAAAATTTATCTTTAATAATGGGCAGTTTACTAATCTCCTCGGCAGCAGTCACGTAAAATTGCAGACAATTATCTCGAACATTTCCAATTATGTCTGCGTGTCCTTCTTCTATTAAACTCTCGAGATATTCTTCACATTCAAATCCTACATTTATATTATTTAAAGATTTTTGGTTTTCTTTTTCAGAAAATTTAAAATCATCATTACATACATATTTTAGAAGCTCTGGTTTCAAAAAGTGTTTACAAACTGTTATTAAAAGCTCTACAGATTTTGATTGCAATAAATGAATTCTTGTTTCCAGAGCTTGGAAAAATGCAAATTTGTTGATAGTATAGTAAATGCGTTGGACGCCACAGCACCTAGAAAAAATTTTAGAATTCCGAGAATATGGGAAGGGAAAAAGTGGTTTTCGGATGAAATAAGAGAAGCAGCGGCTAAAAGGGATGAGGCATATAGGAAGGCATTGTATGCTGACACGGAACAAAATTGGTTGCAATTTAAAATTGAAAGAAATACAGTAGTTAAATTAATTAAGACAAAGAAGAAAGAGTATTATGAATATATGATAGATCTTAATAAAGAAAATCCTACATCTATGTGGAAAACACTAAAAGAAATAATTAGAGGCGAACCAGGGGGTAAGAGGGAAGTAGAGAATATAGATTTTGAAATATTAGACGGCACTGAAGGATGCAATATAGCAGATAAATTTAATTTATATTATATACAAAGTATTAATAGTATAGTAAAATCTATAAATGGGAGTAAAACTGGGAATGCATGTAAAAGAATTATTTATGTTATTGAAAACGAGGGAATTATGGAAAATTTTGAAATGATTAGTATAGAGCATTTACAGGAAATTGTTATGGGACTACCGAAAAAGAAAGGTACAGAGGAGGGAATAACTAGCGATATATTAAAGGCAGTATTTTAAAGTGCGATATATTAAAGGCAGTATTTTAAAGTGCGATATATTAAAGGCAGTATTTTAAAGTGCGATATATTAAAGGCAGTATTTTAAAGTGCGATATATTAAAGGCAGTATTTTAAAGTGCGATATATTAAAGGCAGTATTTTAAAGTGCGATATATTAAAGGCAGTATTTTAAAGTGCGATATATTAAAGGCAGTATTTTAAAGTGTTAGAATTAGTAGTTAAAAAGCAAATTGAAACGTATTTGGAAGATAATTGTATTATAACGGAACATCAGTCGGGCTTTAGAAAACAGTATTCGTGTGAAACAGCGATTCAATCAGTCATTGATGAATGGAAATTGATAGTTAGTGAGGCAAAAATGGTAGGGGTAATTTTCATGGATCTTAAGCGAGCCTTTGAAACAATAGATAGAGAAAGATTATTAGAGAAATTATATCAATATGGAATTAGGGGAATGGTTATAGAATGGTTAAGATCATATTTAAAGGATAGAACACAGCAGGTTCAATTTAATAATAAATGGTCTAAATTAATGACCACAGAATATGGAGTACCACAAGGATCTGTATTAGGACCTTTATTATTTATAGTATATATTGTAATGTTACGTCCGGCGGACTTCACGATTCTTTTCTTTCATCGTAAATAGAGATTAGCGGTATCTTAAGAGCGCATTACGCCTTGAAATAAACAAATGAAAACTGAAAGGCGCGACAAACTTTTCGGAAACAAAAATTAAGAGGATATATGATACAAACAGGAAACTAGAGCATATCTGATCAAAGAAATAAGCAAATTAATCAACCACTAAAAGCTTGGGTGACAAATTCTCGTACTAATCTAAATTATGGTTGACAGCTTTCGTAATAAACAATTTCGGTACCAGGAATCTAAATAAAAACCGAAACGGACATTAAAAATGATATCATATGTGCTCGCCTGACAGATCTCCGTTACACGATATCTACCTAAGATAAAACTTAAGTAGATAATAAAAGGCATAACTCTCACTCAAATTGCAACAACTCTCCATTGGGCGAAAGCTAATTCTATACGAAAAATATCCAATGGAGAGGAGGAGCAAAGGGCTTAATATACTCCGAATCTTTCCTAGCGGCTCATTCATCATTCAGCATTTCTTCATTTCTTCATTAGTATTCAGATTCAGTTTCAAGTCAGTTTCAGTTCAGTTCAGTTCATTAGACAGTTCAGATCTTTACATTTACAGTTCCGTTTA
>NW_021850268.1:86922-89940 GCF_003651465.1 Formica exsecta
TATTACAGTTTCAGTTCATTAGTCAGTCAGTTAGTTCACACTTATTACAATTATAATTACTTCGACTTCAATCCTTAAAATTTTATACGAACTCTAAGTGTTTCTAACCGCGTTGTTTGGTGCAAAAATTTAGACACTCAGTGCAAATCTAGAAGATCTTGTGCCAAGCGACTGCCGCGACGATTGCGAGCCGCATTCCATTCGCCCAGATCGAGTCGATTCATCGAAACTCCTCTCGCCCTTAGGAGCCTTCCATTATCTGATTTTTTTGTTACCAACGCACTCGATAAGTAGTAAGTGTTTTGATTGTTCTCAACTCTATTTCCTTTTTCTTTCACATTTGTACATTTGAAATAATTCTTGGATTATTAATTATAATAAATCAATTAATAACTTCAATCATTTACGTTTCAATCTTAACTAACTTCCCTATTCGGGCTTCTCTTCTTTAGTTCTTTTAACCCCTTCTCTGAAATATTACCTTGGATCTCCTCTTTCTTTATATTACCTGTCATCAAGGGTCACCTGTATTTAACAGAGCGACTCGTGATATTCTTCCGTCGCCAAGGGTCACCTGTACTTTACAGCGCGACTCGCGGTTTCCTATCTATTGTTAAGGGTCACCTGTATTTTACAAAGAAAATCGCAACTTCCTACCTGTCATCAAGGGTCACCCGTATTTAACAGAGCGACTCGTGATATTCTTCCGTTGCCAAGGGTCACCTGTACTTTACATCGCGACTCGCGGTTTCCTATCTATTGTTAAGGGTCACCTGTATTTTACAGAGCGACTCGCAACTTCCTACCTGTCATCAAGGGTCACCTGTATTTAACAGAGCGACTCGTGATATTCTTCCGTCGCCAAGGCTCACCTGTACTTTACAGCGCGACTCGCGGTTTCCTATCTAATGTTAAGGGTCACCTGTATTTTAAAGAGTTTTTATTAATCAAATAAAGAAAAAACTCCAAGAATTATTTCTCAAATTAGAAATTTTTTAGCGACTATATAGCGACATAGTTTCTACAATATATTATTATTCATCATTATTATTTCCTTAGTGGAAAGACAAAAACGGTCATCGCGAGCTGCTATCAAATATTCGCGAAATCGTCGGAATAGGCGGTTACGGAAAGAATTGGCTCGGGCTCAAGCGCAACCTATTAACATTACTGTTAAGGGCGTAGAAAAAACTAATATTAAAATAAAAATCACACACAACACACGCACACCAGACAGTCCTCCCTACGTACCAGAACCAACCCCTTCTCCCGAACCTGGCCCGTCAAGATCCCCAGCACCCTCAACTATCATCCTTAGTGATTCCCCCCTCTCGTCCCCTGTCCATCCAGAATCCTTCCATCCGGACGAACCCGGAAGCTCTTCTGAACAACCACCCGACAGCGAAATTGAGGGTGGATCCCGAGAACAGGATTTTGCCGATTTCTCCGATAACCAGAGCAATTCGGAGAGAGAACCCCGCGACTCCAGAAACGGACCATCTCACCTTGGAGAGGGGTCTAGAGCTTACGAGCAAGGGCTGACCAAGGAGCAATTTCGCCTTTGGGTCCTGGACCGATTTCCTCCCCTAACTCAACCGCTACCTGAAGGAGTATTCTGCATAGGGCCGGACCAGATAGACAACGCGGAGTTACGAGGAGCGTTGGAGAGAGGTCTTCCGGACGCTATCATCCCGTGGTTCGTCCCAGGGCGATTATTCCCTGTCGCCGTCCCCATAGAAATCCTGAGAAGATTTCCCCCTTCCACCGTCCATCTCGAAGAAATTCCCTAACTTCCCTTTATTCCGCCATAAATACAGATTATTATTATTACTACCAGAAAATTTTTGTAGATCCAATCAGAGCTATAAGATTAATATTAGACTGTTCCCGCACCGTTCTGATTGATGACCCCCGTACTTATGTAACGCGACACACACATACACATACACATACATACATCTTAAGAAGAATAAGTTAGTATAAATATATATATATATCAATTATAATGATTAACAATAAGAAATTTAAAAAACCGAACGCGCCATTGGTGATACTCCATGGGTGGTGTGGAAAAGCACCATTCATTATGTAAAGCCATCCTAAATACATAATACTAATCAATATATAATATTTAATCAAATATGTATTTTAGACAATTAGATGTTTTGTTATTAAAAATCAATTCATTTCATTTAAATGAGTGAGGGATTTACTAATTTCTTCGTTAGATGGATGTATTTTCTCGCATTCTTACAAATAGATATAAAGTTTGGCTAGTAATATAAGATTTAAAGCGTAGTAGTGTTCAATCAGTTTAATTTCTGATTATATCTGATATAAGCCCAACACAAGATTCAGAATATTAAACTGATTGAATTGAGCACGATAAATATTTGTAAACTGTTTGTTTGAAGCACAAAAAGTAGGAGTTTAATTCTCATATAAATTATATATGTCGAGTTGTATAAATGAAATTTGTAACTATTTCCAAAATTTATTATTTATTTTATTAAGTTAAACCCCAATGCTTTGTAAATATATTTACAATTGCAAATATTATTTCTCCAATTTAAAAATATATTTACAACCTTTTGATACTATATATTTATACCAGAGTAATAAGAAAATACATTATTACATTAAAACAATACTGCTTTAATTAATACATATTTTTTTATTTAAATATATAAAAGTGCTGGCATAATATATATATTTTTATTCTTTCAGTATATTATTAACAAAAATTATTTGATTTGTTCTAACAATATTCATTTTTTATCTTTGTATAATTTCTTTTCATTTAAATAATATTTTTTAATAATCTAGATATTGTTTTTGATAAGAAAAATATATTTAATATTTATTATATTTACTAAATAAATATATTATACTTAAGAAACTTAAAGATTTAACAATAAACAAAAACGTTATTAAAATTCACCGAATAAATAGTTTTCTCGAATAAAATAAAATTTTTTACTATCAAATTATTATTTTTTTCAGTATGTAGAATATGAA
>NW_021850268.1:95538-101305 GCF_003651465.1 Formica exsecta
TCTATCGAAGCTACATAATGCTGCGTTTTATTTATAAACCTTTAGTTTATATAAAAATTTATCTTTAATGGGCAGTCTTTTACTAATCTCCTCGGCAGCAGTCACGTAAAATTGCAGACAATTATCTCGAACATTTCCAATTATGTCTGCGTGTCCTTCTTTCATTAAACTCTCGAGATATTCTTCACATTCAAATCCTACATTTATATTATTTAAAGATTTTTGGTTTTCTTTTTCAGAAAATTTAAAATCATCATTACATACATATTTTAGAAGCTCTGGTTTCAAAAAGTGTTTACAAACTGTTATTAAAAGCTCTACAGATTTTGGCTGCAATAAATGAATTCTTGTTTCCAGAGCTTGGAAAAATGCATTGAAAGAATTAAAAAAATTCAAAATATGTTTTAAAAATAGCAAATATGCTTTTACATCAAGATTTTGCATTATAGATAATAATTTTTCTCCTGAGTTTGATTTTTCACTTACGACCATTTCGGTCAAAAAAAGCTTGGTAGTATCCCACAACTCAAGATGTCTTTCAACACATGAATGGCGAGAGAGCCACCGTGTATCAGACAACTTTAAAATTTTATGATTTGTTTCCTGAAAACATTCTCTAAAATCTTGATAAATAGCAGCACGCTTGGGACTACTGTTAATATAATTCGCCATCTTTTTTAAAAATTCTTCACAATATTCCGGTATTTTTGCACATGCAGCATGTGCAGCCAATGCAGCGGAATGGCATGGACATGAAAATGTTAATAAATTTTTACAAACTTCTTCTAACTTTTTTTTTAACGATAGATGTTTTCCTACCATGACAGACGCATTGTCGCATGATAGGGCAACGATATTTAAAAATGGAATGTTTAATTTTCACATTTCACATTTGAATGCATTAAATAATTTTTCCGCGCTGCTATTTCTCGCATCAATATTAATTAATTTAACTAATTGCGTGCGAATATCTAATGTTTCAGGATCAACATATCGAACAAGAAACGTCATCCATTTTTCATTACTAATATCAGACGTTTCGTCAATAAAAATTGTAAATTTCGTATTTTGAATGCTGTTAACCACACGGGCCGTCTCAACCGGACACAATACATTTGAAATTATACTTTTACATTTTGTTCGACCCATGCTCATACTTTTCAATACATTAGGATCTTTTCCTACTTCTTGGAAAAAAGTAAGAATTTCTTTTGCCGTTTGATGCGAAATATTCTTATCAGCAATTAACGCGGCATATCGAATTTCTGCTGATTTCTTTCGCTCTTCAAATGACAAAAGTGATTCGTCCGTCATGTTGATACTTTCGTCCGTATTCTTTGTTTCTGTTTTATTATTTTTACATATTTCTATGTGTGCTATTGATTCTGCGTGACGATAAATTTGTGATAAACCACCAACCATAGATTTATCACAAAATGAGCAAAAAAACGAATTTTTGTCATGTGACACTTCGCGTAGCCATGGCTTAAATAATTCGATCTCTAGCCATTGTTGTTTAAATTTCTGTTTTTCTGTTAATTTTTTATTTAAACTCTTATTGTCAGCATTTAATAATAATGATGTACTTTCTTTCATATTATTTTTGTGGCACGCAGAATCCGCATGTCTTAAAACATGTGTGTTGCACATGTTTTAAATAAATATTTTTATTACATATAATGCAATGATAAAAACTATCATCAGAAGATACTTTACGTATCCAAGATTTTATTCTATCATCACTAAGCCAAGCTTCTGAAAAGCTTCGCTTAGATTTTTTTCTTAATTCATCACACATTTTTATATACAGCAAAAGATAGGCAGAAACAAAGAATTAAAGAAGAATGAGTAAAATAAAAGATAAACAATAAACAATAGGGACTCACAATCAGAATTGATTCAGCTTCTTAGATATCAAAATTTCACAAAACACGTATCAAAAAATACGTTGACTCGCAAGTACAAGAGTACAAGGCAACAAGATTATCTCACAGAAGCGCCGTGAAACAACAGACAGCATATGAAACAAATGCACGGCGTACGAAACAAATGAAAAAGTGCCGAGTGCTTCAGTTCACTGAGGAACATCGCTGCGATAAAACGTATCATGTCTCGTAAGTAGTAAATTAAATTATTATTATTTGTATCTGTTATAAAAGTTTCAGTTTCTTTCTTCTTTGTAATTATACATAATAATCTATTTATCGAAGTTTTATTTACATATTTTATATTTTGCAGAAGAAATTAATGAAGAAATGCGGCAATTCGTGCTGCAAAACGAAGGAGCCAGCATGCAGCAGTTGATGCAACAATTGTTGCATCAACAAAAAATGCAAGCTGAAATGCAGCAACAACTGCAGCAACAGCTGCAATATTTGCTGCAGCAGCAGCAAATGCAGGAGCAGCAGCCACAGCCGCAACAGCCGCAACAGCAGCCACCGCAAAATAATAAAAATGGTAAATTATTTTTTATTAACTTATCAATTTATATGCATGATTATTGTAATTTATTTATTATTTATCAATGTACATGTTTATTTTTCAGACAAAGAAAAAAAAAGAGGTAGCGGTAAATCGCGAGCTCGCTGGTACAACCAGCGAGGGGGCAGAGGATGGGTCGTACGTGGCGGCCGGGCCGGTAGAGGCGGCCCTGGAGGCGGCCGCGGCCGCAGAAGAGGCACAGGCAGAGGCCGCAGTGGCCCCACCATTATAAAAAACTTTTATATGAAATATTAAAAAATAATAAACTTTGAAATAATAAAAAATAAATATAAATAATTCTGGGATTAATTATTTTTACCCCACATTTTTATCATTTCCTATCCATATCATATCTTTCTTGCCTAATATATAACATACAGTGGTATAATAGGGTTCCAGGCGAAGGTCCACTTAAAAAAACCGAACGCGCCATTGGTGATACCCCATGGGTGGTGTGGAAAAGCACCATTCATTATGTAAAGCCATCCTAAATACATAATACTAATCAATATATAATATTTAATCAAATATGTATTTTAGACAATTAGATTCTTTGTTATTAAAAATCAATTTATTTCATTTAAATATGTGAGCGATTTACTAATTTCTTCGTTAGATGATGTATTTTCTCGCATTCTTACAAATGGATATAAAGTCTGCAAGGTTTGTCTAGTAATATAAGATTTAAAGCGTAGTAGTGTTCAATCAGTTTAATTTCTGATTATATCTGATATAAGCCCAACACAAGATTCAGAATATTAAACTGATTGAATTGAGCACGATAAATATTTGTAAACTGTTTGTTTGAAGCACAAAAAGTAGGAGTTTAATTCTCATATAAATTATATATGTCGAGTTGTATAAATGAAATTTGTAACTATTTCCAAAATTTATTATTTATTTTATTGAGTTAAATCCAAATGCTTTGTAAATATATTTACAATTGCAAATATTATTTCTCCAATTTAAAAATATATCTATAGCCTTTTGATACTATATATTTATACCAGGGTTATAAGAAAATACATTATTACATTAAAACAATACTGCTTTAATTAATGCATATTTTTTTATTTAAATATATAAAAGTGCTGGCATAATATATATATTTTTATTCTTTCAGTATATTATTAACAAAAATTATTTGATTTGTTCTAACAATATTCATTTTTTATCTTTGTATAATTTCTTTTCATTTAAATAATATTTTTTAATAATCTAGATATTGTTTTTGATAAGAAAAATATATTTAATATTTTTTTTATTTTCTAAATAATTATATTATATTTTTTTCAGTATATCTGTCCTCTTCTGCTATCCGAAGCTAGCCGAAGCACCGAGCTCACACGTACGCGGTTTGCGCTTGTGTGTGTTATCCCCTCCACCTCGGTTGCATGTTGCTCGCGTCTCAATTCTGGCATCACTGCTCTCGAGCCTCCACAGTATCTCCCCATAATTCTTTCAGTTCGTCTCACGCGTTCCGTCGCAACATCCGAATCGTCCGCCGGTGTTCAAAGTTCATAAAACCAGGAATCTTAATATCACTTGTGTATTGATACTATAAATCAAATTAAATTATAATATATATTATAAATAACTGTTCAACACCAAATTTGCCTTAAGTTCTACCAGGTCATTTCTGATAAATTATTTAGCGCTAATTACGAATCTGGCTGTAAAAATGGGGTATCACGTCAAGTTTTTGAGAAAACTTCAGTCAAAGTTGCTAAAATAGGCGTTTTTGATATTTTTGCGTGAATTGTATTTTTCGATGGGAACGTGCTACAGACGACAGCGGCAGCTCATAATAAAGCTCAAGACTTATACTTGATGATAAAAATGCCAGAGGTCCCAGGCAGAAAAGATTTTCCTGAAAAAAAGTGGTCGAAACATAAGAAATATCTATTGCAATGTTTTCCAGTCATACGTCTTCAATTGTCCGTTACTAAATTTTTTTAGTAACTGAAATAACAAAAAACTCCTCTAATTTCGTTCTTAACTGATAGCAACCACAAAAATCTACACATACTCATGATTTTAATGATTTTTCAAAAATTTGATCCGCCATTTTGGATCTTCCATTTTTAATTTTAAAATTTTAACATGTAATTCGTACTGGGTGTTCAGGCAAATGTATACATACCGACTTTTATGATTAGAATGATATTAAAAAATTTTAATAACGGACAATTGGAAACGTATGACTGGAGGACACTGCGATAAATGTTTCTTATGTTTCAACCATTTTTTTTCAAGAAAACCTATCCTGCCTGGGACTTCTGGCATTTTTATCATAAAGTATAAGTCTTGAGCTTTATTTTGAGCTGTCGCTGCCGTCTGTAACACGTCTCCATTAAAAGATATAACTCACGCCAAAGTATCAAAAACGCTTATTTTAGCAACTTTGACGAAGATTTTCTCAAAAACTTAATGTGATACGCTATTTTTACAGCCAGATTCGTAATCAGCGCTAAAAAATCTAATAGAAATGACTTGGTAAAACTTAAGGCAAAAAAAAAGTTCTTATTTTGCCGACCAGTGTAATTAATATAACATAAAACATACACAAATATTATTTACTTTTTGAAAAACTACTAGATTTAATAGAGCTCTCAACAGCCTCATTACTAAATCCTGTGCCCACTATGACGCATTCCATTTGCCTCGACACAACACCAACCCGATCAACGATGGCATTTTTTAAATTTTCGCTCACGCTTTACACACTTTAAATTGTTAGACTGTCAGACACTTTATGACGGACACAACGGGATAGACATCGTCTCAATTAAACATTTTAGAGTAGGAGAAATATCACCTACAAAGAACGCTTACCTTCTGCACTTGATAAGAAGACAAAAGTTAGCATGTTTCCGCAGACAACTATCTATAGTTAAAGTCTTTTAAATATGAATGTATTATTATAATATGTAAACCACTATCGAACAGCTATCGAACAGCTTTGAACAGCTATCGAACGGCTATCGAACAGCTTTGAACAGCTATCGAACGGCTTTTGAACGGCTATCGGACAGCTATTGAACAGCTATTGAACGGGAGAGGCTCACTTGCGCACAGTACAATTAGACACGTTGCAATTGCACACTGTGATATTAGACACATAAAGTTGCGCACCGTTCGATAGGACACATTTCACTTGCGCACAATTCGTTTGGACACATTTCATTTGCGCACCGTTCAATTGGACACGTTGTTTTTGGACACAACACATGTTTTTGTATAATTTGGAATACATACACACGCATGTATAATTTTGAAATTTTTT
>NW_021850268.1:101388-101886 GCF_003651465.1 Formica exsecta
TTAGGTTATATCTTCCGGAAGTGGAGCCCCCCCGTAGGGGGGCGGAACCCACTGTGTCCACGCATATACTTTACAACGCGAAACAAGATCCCTATAATTGTTGTGTGGATGGAAAAGTGTGTAAACGAACTGTGCGTAAACGAACTGTGCGCAAATGAACCGTGCGTAAACAAACTGTGTGCAAATTAACTGTGCGCAAAAGAACTGTGCGCAAAAGAACTGTGCGCAAAAGAACTGTGCGCAAAAGAACTGTGCGCAAAAGAACTGTGCGCAAAAGAACTGTGCGCAAAAGAACTGTGCGCAAAAGAACTGTGCGCAAAAGAACTGTGCGCAAAAGAACTGTGCGCAAAAGAACTGTGCGCAAAAGAACTGTGCGCAAAAGAACTGTGCGCAAAAGAACTGTGTGCAAACGAACTGTGTGTAAACGAACAGTAACAAACGTTTATTTACCAAATAAAGTTAATAATAAATGTCAAAAAATTTCAAAATTATACATGC
>NW_021850268.1:101904-119664 GCF_003651465.1 Formica exsecta
GAACTGTGTGCAAACGAACTGTGTGTAAACGAACTGTAACAGACGTTTATTTACAAAATGAAGTTAATAATAAATGTCAAAAAATTTCAAAATTATACATGCATATATGTGTGTGTATGTATTCCAGATTATACAAAATATGTGTTGTGTCCAAAAGCAACGGTGTCCAATTGAACGGTGCGCAAATGAAATGTGTCCAAACGAACTGTGCGCAATTGAAATGTGTCCAATCGAACGGTGCTCAACTTTAAGCGTCTTATAACACAGTGTGCAATTGCAACGTGTCCAATTGTACTGTGCGCAAGTGAAGGCTTCTCCTATTGAACAACTATTGAACCATTATCAACTACATTGAATCCCTATCAAACGACAAATTAATTACTTATATACCAATAAAATAAATATTTTAAAAATTGTATGTCTATAGACATGTAACATCTATATTTTAATTAAATGGCAGACGCTGCTATCTAACGTCACGTACTGAAACTTAATATTCGCATAAATGAATTGCGCCTACACAATTATACAGGGTGAGTTTTTTAACTTGAAACTGTAAAATATCTCGGAAATTTAGAGATGCACACACACAAGTAGAGAAAAATTATACTCTAGATAATATAAATCGGTATTTGCTGAACTTAAGCACAAATAATGCAAAATATCAGAATAATAACATCAAAATGATTTAACTATGATAATTGTATTTCCTTCTTTATATCACATGGGTTTTCTTATTATTTATTATATTCCTGAACGACTCGATTTACAATTTGCACTGCATCACGTAACTCTATTCGTTCTCGTTCAATATCTTTATTTAACTGCGCTAATCAATCAATTAATTCTCTAAGTTCATTATCTGATTTTTGACGCTGATCATAGCCTAACGGTATTTTACTCGCCGTAGTATTGATTGATTTATGCAATGTATTGTTAATAACAAGTTGTACACTGCTTAATATGTTTTTCCAATTTTCGGTATTATAGCTTGAGTTCCACGAGCTGATTTTAGAAAACGATTTTTTTCAACTTGACCATTAGCCCAAGGTGAAGCGACAACGGACATGCTTTATTTTTCATTCGTTTAAAAAAAGAGTGAAAGTTTTTTGAAGAAAAGGCTGTTCCATAATCGCTAATGATTCGTTCGAAATCCAAATAAACCGAAAAATATTTAAACATTTTATGACTTCTTCGGTTGTAGCGAATTTAGTCGGAAAAGCCAAAAGTAAATTTAGTAAATGCATCCACGACAACTAAAATGTATTTATAGCCATTAGCGATTAGCTTCTAGTGGCTCGAAATGGTCAGTATGAAATGTATAGAGGAGTAAGGCTATTTTTTCATAGATTTCTAATTCACCTTCGGATTTTTCCTCCGACCAATAGAAAGTTTAAGTATTTAACGCAGTTTTTTGATATATTGTTTTACGGGTAATTTAAGAGAAGAACCAGTAGTGACTTAAAAGGACATGTATAGATTTATCTATCTCGACGTGCCCCATTTTATCATGATAAAATCGTATTACACTGTTGATCATATTTTCAGGAACAACAAATATTTTTGTCCGCATATTTATGAAAGACAAGACCTTCTATCCGTACAAAATATTTATGATCTCCAGTTTCCAAATCTTCGCTTAATTCTTTAATTTTAGATTCGGCTAATTGCTTAAACATTATCTCATCTCCTATCATAATTAAATTTATGTTTATAGCGTTGCGACTAAGACAATCTACATGTGTCATTTTATTCTATGCTCTATGCACTAATTCAAATTTATAATTTTGAAGAATTAAACTCCGTCGTACTATTCTCAGATTAATATTAATCTTTTTCATTGCTAATACTAAAGAGTTACAATCGGTGATAATTCGGAAGCTAATACCCCATGCAAATAAATGTGACAGCGCTCAACTGCTTTAACAATAGCTAACGTTTGCAATTCATAACTATGATAATTTTTTCGACATTAATAGTTACGCGACTGAAATAAGCTATAGGAGCTATATAACCATGTAACTGTTTCTGTAATAAAATTGCACCAAAGCTGTGACTGCTTGCGTCCGTATGCAATTCAGTTTCTGCTAAAGAGTTATACAGGGTGGTCCTCGTAACGGTCGCCACAATTTTTAAGGCACTTACAATAATCTGACATAAAAAAGTCATAAACAGAAATTTATCAGTTTCTAACCGGCAACCCCTGTATATACATAATACAGGTGATGTAAATAATTCTATTTTTAAACGCTCGAGTGTTTATATGCATTCTTCATCGAATACAAATTTCGCATTCTTTTTGAGGCTAGCACTTGTAGGGATCTAACTTTAAATGCGTAATTTTTAATAAATTTTCGTAAATAATTAGTTAAACCTAAGAAACTGTGTAATTCTTTTACATTTTTTGTTGTATGTGTGGACAGTCTATAATAGTTTGGTTATGTTGTTTACACATAGTAATGCCTTTTACCATAATTAGATATCCTAAATATTAAATTTCTTTCTTTAATGTACATTTTTCTAAATTGAACTCAATATAAACTGTACTTCTTTAAATAAATTAATACTTCTTAATTTCGGTTAGAGCCTATGAATATCCGAAATATATTTTATTACAAATTCATATCGCCCAGAATGAATGGTAAAAGGAAAATATTTAGTATGTTCCGGATGTATCACAATTTGATGAAAACCATCTTTTAAATCTAAATTGGCATACATTTGTTTATCCCATAATTAGTCCAATTAATTCTCTATTATTGGAAAAGAATATTTTTGTGGATATTCTTTAATTAAGTAATCTCAGATCAATGCACATTCTTTTTTCTGTTTTTTCGTGATACCAAAATAACTCGAGAGCAATAAGATAAAATATTAGGTTTAATAATGTTGCACTTTAACAAATCATCTATAATTTTTTTGAAGCTCATTTTTCTCAGTAATAGACATTCGTTTTGGAGCATAAACAGGGAATTATCTTTTAAGTATACTTGGACGCTATAGTCATCATCACACACATACATTTATTCTTTCAATTACTTCCGTAAATGTTTTTAATAAATTGCATCAAGTCATTATCTAAATTATTAGTTATAGCATCATACTGCTCTTTGGTTTCGATAACATTTATAGTTAAAATATCATGTACCATTTTTTGAAAGGTATTAATATGTTCAAATGCAAAACTATTCTTATAATACGTTAGCTTTAAATTAGAATTATTAATAAATTCGGGACCAATAATATCATAACACATGGTTTTGTCGTCGACAACTAAAAACGTAATGGTAGACCATAAATCATTTATGCCCTCTAAAATAATCCAGTCGTGTATTTTACCATATATTAATATGGGAAACTCATTGATTTCTTTGTAACATTGTTTGCTTTCTTTACTCTAAATAATTCTCTATTATTAAATAACTTTTCGTATACCGTTTTTAATTAAATTGATTGGACTACTGGTATTTATCAATTGCTATTTTATCGTTATTAATGATATTTATCTCTACGAATGAGAATACACGACCTTGATTTGCTGTGGGTACCGATGTACATTATATTCTCAGCAGGCAGAGAAGTAGCGTGAAATGTCGATGTAGATGGGAGTGTTGCTTGTTCTTCTAGATGATTTCATATAGAGACTGAGGCTTCTTTCTTAGGACATGAAGGGCCAAGATGACCGCACTTAAAACATGTTGTTATAGCGATTCAACAATCCATTGATAAATGTTCAGGTTTCTTGCAAGTGAAGCAATTCTTTTTTTCGACAGCTGAAGTCGAGGTTTCTTCTTCGTTGGATATTTAGATAATTCTTTTCTTCGTGCGGAAATATTATTCTCTATGATTTTGCGTACATGTTCGATAAAATCAGGAACATTATTAATCCAAGTATTCGATATCAGTCTTCGAAAATTGAAATCTTTAACTCCATCGACTAAGAACTCGATCTTTTCCTTTTCTGAGAAAGTTAGCGATTGTATCAAGTTTAATTTTGCTTAGGCATAATCAATACATTTTTCCATATGTGATTTCCAAAAGGGATCGCTGATTCGTGCCAAAGTTGCAGTGTAAGATTCCTTCCGTTCAAAGTATCACCTCAGTTGGAATTTAAATTCTTTTTACCAGCGGTTGGCGATTATACCAGTTTAAGACGCGCTCTTTCAATTGAGTCACGATAACAAGAAGCAAAAACATCGCTGAATTGATACGTCCGCGCGATATTAGCAACTCTCTCAAGCCATCTAATAACATTTTCTTCTTCTTCTTTTCCTGAAAAAGTGGGAATAAATTTCTCGATACATTTTATACATTGACAAATGTTGGAGAAGCCGTTGCCGTTTCTCAATGTTTCATGCATATCATATGCGTTTCGACGGAGCATGTTTGCAGTTGACAATGAGGATGATTGCTGTAACGCCTGCATAACCAATTTTATTATGTATTGGAGATTCGGCATTGGGCTGATTTGTGTCGGATTTTCTCCGAGGCATTTGCGAATAGGAAAAAATAGCGCGAGAGTACGGTGCTTGCGTAGTGGTATGAGAGAGATAGCGCAAGGTACGGCGTTTGCGAGTAGGAAAAGGATGGCGCGAGGTACGGCGTTCGCAAGATGATAGGTCTGGGAGAAAATAGTGTTCGCAAGAATATGGAAGAGGGACAGCGCGAGGCGTTTGCGAGTAGAAAAAAGATAGCTCGAGGTACGGCATTTACACGGGTATGGGAGAAGGATAGCACTATGTACCGCATTTGCACGAGAGAAGGATAGCGCGAAGTATGGCGTTCATGAGTTGGAAAAAGATAGGCAGCAATCGTTGAAGTCCGCGGGAAGCGGGAGCGGATGAAGGAAGGACTTATGAAATAAATAATATTTCTAATAATGGAAGTTCTTTTAGCTCTTCCAGTTTTCAATCTTCATCACCGAAATAATCGCTGTAATCATCATAGGGTTCGAGCCCGAAAAGCTTTCGAAGGCAAAAAATATCATTAAGCGAAAATATTTCCGCCCACTTGCGGGCCTCTCGAGTATCACCCCATAATTCTACAAGATCTTCTTGTGCGTTCCGCCGCAACATACGCACTCTTTGTCGATGCCGTATATTTACAAATCCATCTATGCGGACATAGATGAGGCACTGTGAATATAATGTAAAAATTATAATACACAATTTGCACAAAAGATGTACACCACAAAAACTACGTACCCACGGTAACAATGCAGCCTTTGCAGCATCTAATATCTTTTGATAAAATTTGGTTGCTCGCCGCGACATATCAATCATCTCTTGAGCCATTTTTTATGCTATTTTCACTTCACTTTTCTTAAAAACTGTCCCGACCGAACCATGTAAGGTTCACCCCTATGCCGCACTTGAAGATTCAGGTACTCGGCCGGCACCTGTGGGCCCTGCTCGACTCCGGCTCCGAGGTCTCTTTCGTGAGTCCTACCATCGCGAAACGAGCCAGGTACTGCGGCCACCCCGCTCGGGGAGTAAACCAGCAGATCAACAGCCGACGGCATCATGGTCCCGATCACACACACGATAGACCTACCGATCGCCATTGCCGACCGCACCGTCACCCACACGTTCCAGATCATGCCGAACCTCAGCGGACCGGTCTTAATCGGCATCGACTTCTGGGCCAAGTTAGGGGTCGTTCTGCCAGCGCCACCGAACACAGCTACCAGCACCCAACCCGCAGTAGGAGAGATTTCAGCCGGGCTGACGCCGCGAACCTCGGATGAAGACCGCCAGCTGAGAGAATTCCTGCACCGGGAACTGTCGGCTTTCGAGACCGTACGCGGCCCGACAGACCGCATCGAACACCGGATCCGCCTAACTACCGACCAGCCGATCAAACAGCGGTACCGGCCGCGCAATCCGGCCCTGCAATCTGTGATCGACCAAGAGGTCCGGAAAATAAAAGAAGCCGGCGTAATCGAACCGTGGCAAAGCGCCTGGAGCTCCCCGGTAGTGTTAGTCAAGAAGAAGGACGGAACGTACCGATTCTGCATCGACTTCCGGAAGTTGAACGAGGTAACCCAGAAGGACGCGTACCCTTTGCCGCACATCGCGGCCACTCTGGACAAGCTCCAGGGCGCAAGGTACCTGACGACACTGGACCTGAAGAACGGGTATTGGCAAGTCCCGCTGGCACCCGACAGTCGACAGCCGCACCCTTCGAGACGCACCTGAGGCACCTGGCCGAAGTTTTCCGGCGCCTGCGAGCCGCTAAACTCCGACTCAACGCCGACAAGTGCCACTTCTGCCGGGACAGCCTCCGGTACCTGGGCCACATTATCAACCGACAAGGAATCTGCACCGACCCCGCAAAGGTGAGCGCCATCACCAATTGGTCCACGCCCACCAACCTACGACAGGTCCGCCAATTCATATGGCTGGCGTCGAGTACCGACGCTTTATAGTAGACTTCTCCACCATCACCGCGTCGTTAACCCACCTCACGCACAAGAATGCTCACTGGGCCTGGACCGACATCGAAAACCAGGCCTTTTAGCGTCTCAAGGACGCCTGTTAAGGATCTCCGCCCCGGTACTGGCGTGCCGATTTCGGGCAACCGTTCACACTGCAAACCGACGCCAGCACGCACGGACTAGGCGCTGTGCTCACGCAACAGCTGGCGGAGAGGGAACGAGTTATTGTATACACCAGCCGGACGCTAAACCCCGCCGAGCGGAACTACAGCGCAATCGAGCTGGAGTGCCTCGCCGTAGTCTGGGGGATACGCCGAATGCGGGACTACTTGGAGGGATATCGTTTCACCGTGCTTACCGACCACCAGTCCCTCCGGTGGCTCGAACGCCTGGAAGTCCCGTCCGGCCGACTTGCCCGCTGGCTGTTCGAGCTCCAACAGCATGATATGGAGATTAAGTATCGCCGGGGCTCGCAAAACCAGGTAGCCGACGCGTTCTCCCGCCAGCCCGAGGTGGCCACAGCACAACAGGCGCCACGATGCACCTGGTACCGCCGGATCAGCCGGGACGTGCAAGCCCGTCTGGCCGACCTGCCCGACTACCAGATGCGCAACGGACACCTACATCGACACATCCTCCACGACCTGGACTTCCGGGAGATGCCCGCCGACGAGCAGTGGAAGCGGTGGGTCCCGACACCTGAGCGCCCCGCCCTGCTCCGACGTTACCACGACGACCCCGCGGCCGGCCACCGCCAAAACTATCGCCCGTATTGCTCAGCAATACTATTGACCGGGGATGTTCCGGGATATCGCACGGTACGTCCGCACCTGCGCGACCTGCCTAGCCCACAAGGCGTCGCAACAGCGACCCGCCGGGAACCTCCATACCACCCCGGTCACCGCACCGTGGCAGCAGGTCTCCATTGACCTCCCCTCCGACGGCACACCACCTTGACGTGGTGGAGGCTCCCCTTCGCTTGTTTAGAAGGGGTCTAAGAATGTGCCATTCGTCTCGATCTATGTATGTATGTTTTATTATGTTTATTATTTTTAGGATGTTTGGGGGTTTGTGTGGGAGATTTATGGGGGTTTATTGGGGAGTTTTTGGGGTTTTTCTGAGGGGTTGTGTGGGTTATTGGGGGCTATATGTATGAGTGGGTATTGTGGGTATGGTGGGGAGGGTATTGGGGTCTTTAAGGGTAGGGGGGAGGAGTAGTGTGTGTTGTCCCTACGGGACGGATAGATCGAGCGCAATGGAGAAGAAGGTCGCTAAAAAATCCCGGGCAGGTCGGGCTCATCAGGCGTAGTGAAGCCAACCGGCCTAGATAAAGAACACACCGAAATCAAACCACCCTTTTTGATACCACATGATGGATACAACTAAGGGAAAAAACTTACCGACTCATTGGGCCTCGGAACCCACAGAGCCCGGCGTGGGGAGGATACAGTCCCGGTTCCCTCCTCGTCGTCATCAAACGACGGGCCACCAGCGGGGTTGCCGACGAGCACAGCTGGCGAGCAAGATATCGTCGTCTGTAAAGAGGTTAGGGTGATCGCGCAGAGGATCGATAGACCGGGTCCGGCTAGTTCGAAGCCGAAGACCCGGTCACGTTCGGTCTCTGCGGCGAGAGCTCACCCCTATAAAAAGGACGAGAAGGGTCGAGGCAAGAGCCTCACCCGTCCAAGAGATCCGGACGGGGAGGGGTCGTCACGGGGGCGTAGCAGACGCTCCACCCCTGCCTCCTCATCTAAAACCTCGCTTATGAGCGAGGATGAGGAGGAATATGCGTCCCTCGGTAAAGAGGGCGCAGGCGACTTCTCCGAAAAACGGGGGAGAGGTAGGCCGCCACGGCGTTACGGGCGAGTTCGTTGGCCTTCGCGAAAAGCGCGAACAAGAGGCCACTCTCCGGAGGGAGAGGCAAAGGGAGCAAAGGGCCAAGATGGCCCTTTCCGACAGTGCTCCTCCCCCCCCCCCCGAGTAAGGATCTGCGGGCCTATGAGGCCCAGTGCGCGGACGAAATGGGGCTAACGCCGATTCCTGACATCGCGGCACGGAGTTTGGAGGAGGCGGCCACCATAGATAGGATAGCCGCCTGCTCCGGAAATCTGAAGGGCTCCCTCCAAAAGAAGCTAAGAAAGGCTGCCGCTCTCGTAAGAGTGGCGGCAAGTGCTCTGGTGGAGAGGGCCCAGCTTAAGGAGGATGAAGGTGAGCTCGCGGCTCTCCGTAGGGACCTTAAGTCCCTCGGAGAGAGGAACGCGGACTATAAGGAGGTCAAAGAGCTCAGAGGGGAGCTTGACGCGGTTCGCCGGGCCAAGCCTTCCCTCCACCTGAAGTCGGTCCCGGACCTGACATGGGCCACCCCCTCCGCCACACGTTTGATTACTAGCTGGCGGGTAGCGGAGTGCGAGACACTCTCTGACTACTTCTATATAAAGATGGTCCTTAATGCTGCCCGCCACGGGGTGCTCGGCCGCTCCCAAGACCGGGGAGGCGCCCGGTCACGGCGATGGGCCCTAAAGAAGATGGATCCAGACAGACTGATCGCGGTCGTCCTGGCGGCGGATTGGCCGTGTCCCGGGGGGGGGGGGGGCGGGGAATTACCGAAGAGGTTAACTAGTTCCGGGGCGCGTTGCAGGACGCTTGCGACTTTGCGATGCCCCGGACCAGCCCCCGTCCGCGGAGAGCGGCGTACTGGTGGTGCGAGGAAATCGCCGAACTCAGGCGTATCTCCGTCGCGGCCAGACGCCACTTCACCCGGGCTCGGTGCCGTCCCGACGCCGAGAAGACGTCTGAGGCGTACGGGGGCTTCCGTACCGCTAGGAATGCCCTCAGCGCCGCGATCAGGAAGGCCAAGGCCCGAGCGTAGGACGAGCTCCTGCGCTCCTTGGACGCAGACCCATGGGGGCGTCCTTATAGGCTTGTCATGAACAAGCTTCGATCATGGACGCCCCCCGTGACGGAGTCTCTGGAACCCCAAGTCCTCGATAACGTGTTGAGGACGTTCTTCCCATTCGCGGGCTCGCCATTCGACGCGGGTGACCGTCAGGAGGCGGTCATCCCGTGGTCGGAGGACTTGGAGGTTTCAGAGGACGAGATGGCCGAGAGTGATTCGTCGATTAAGACTCCGGGGCAATAAGGCCCCGGGCTCCGATGGGATCCCCGGCCGGGTCTGGGTCCTGGCCTGTCCGGACGCTTGAGGCAGTTGTTTAATAACTGCCTCAAGCAAGGAGTGTTCCCCCCAGCATGGGTGAGGGCCAGATTGGTCCTTATCCCAAAGGGGGGCAAGCCCGGCGAAGTCCTTTCTGCGTACAGCCCGATATGCCTGTTGGACGAAGCGGGGAAACTCTTGGAGAGAGTGTTGGCGAACCGCCTCGTCTAGCACCTGTCCCAGGGAGGAATAGACCTCCATCGAGACCAGTATGGGTTCCGCGGGGGGCGATTGACCGTTGACGCGATTTTACGCATCCGGTCCCTTGCGGAATCCATTATGGGGGGAAGGGGCAAGGTGGTGCTTGCGGTATCTTTGGATATCCGCAATGCATTTAATACCCTGCCCTGGGGGATGGTGGGGGAGGCCGCTACCGCCTTTGGTCTCGCCCCCTACATGGTGGAGGTCCTCCAGAGTTACTTCCGGGACAGGTGGCTGGAGTACCCCGACGACCGGGTACTCCTATGCAGAAGGGGAGTGTACTGTGGGGTTCCACAGGGATCTGTGTTGGGCTCCGCTCTGTGGGACCTCGCGTACAATCGCATTCTGGGCGTTGCCCTCCTCCCCGGCTGCAGCGTCGTCTGTTACGCAGACGACACATTAGTGCTGGCCGGGGGAGATGACTGGGGGGAAGCAATCCGAGTCGCCAATCTCGCGGTAGCGTGCGCTGTCCGCGCAATTCATGGCGTGGGCCTGCAGGTAGCGCCTCACAAGACCGAGGCGCTATTCATGCATAGGAGGAGGCATGATGTTCCCCCTACGGAAGCCCATGTCATGGTGGGAGACATCTCCGTCCGGGTGGGGGACCAATTGAAGTACTTGGGACTCTACTTGGACGCGGCCTGGAGTTTTGGCGGGCACTTTGAGCACCTGGCCCCCAGGGCGGAGTCGGTGGCTATTAGCCTAAGCCGACTCCTGCCCAATCTTGGGGACCCGGATGACCGGGTGCGCCGCCTCTATGCAAACATCGTCCGTGCGGTGGCCCTTTACGGGTCACCAGTTTGGGCGGACGCCTTGATAGCCAGACGGCGCAGCCTTATGTTGCTACGCCGAGTATTCCGGAGGGTGGCCATCAGGGTCGTCCGAGGTTACAGGACGGTGTCGTACACGGCAGCCACATTGTTGGCGGGAATGCCGCCCGTCGAACTATACGCAGAAATGTACGCTTACATTTATAGGCGTACGCGTGAGCTCGGCGGGATCGGCGTGACTTTGACCCCTAGGGTCAAGGCTGCTGCGAGACTCCAGGCTAGGCGACGTGCTCTGGAGAGGTGGGACGAATGCCTCTCCAACCCCCGAGATACCTCGGGGAGGCGCGTTGTCGAGGCCATCCGCCCCGCTTGATTAAGTGGGTCGAGCGGGCCGGTGGCGAGATGTCGTACCGTGCGACGCAGATATTTACGGAGCATGGGTGTTTCGGTTCCTACCTGTGTCGCATCGGTAAAGAGGACAGCGCACGCTGCCACCACTGCGAGGGGGACGAGGACACGGCGCAGCACACGCTAAAACTTTGTCCGGTGTGGGCCGAAGAGCGCTGTGTCCTCATCCAAATTATAGGCGAGACTGACTTCTCGCTCTCGAGCATCATAGCGGCGATGCTCGAGAGCGAGGAATCCTGGAGGTCGGACTCCTCCTTCTGTGAGGCGGTGATGCTCCGGAAGGAGGGAGCCGAACGAGAGAGAGAGAGAGCGGCGTCCCGGCGCCCAAAGGCACCCCCGGGTGGGGGCCGACGGGGGCGGGAACTATTCCCAATGCCCCTCGGAACCCCCCTCAGCAACGGGGTGGCGCGCGCGGGAGGAGGGGGCCGGAGGCTGGTTTCATCCAGCCCCAAACATCTCCTCCTGCGCCAGCGCAGGGCCCGAGTAGATCGAAGGGGTGCTCGCTAGTTCGTCGCGAGCGCCCCACCACAAGCCGGGCCCACGTACCCCACGGGAGGAAGCTCGCCAGGCCACATCCGGCGGACCGACGACGACCAGGGGCGCCCCACCCACTGAGGCGATTCACCGGCACGTGAAAGAGGCCTACGAGCTTGTGCGGATAAATGGCCCGGATTTTCCAGCATCAGGAACGGCACTACAACCTGCGGAGACGAGACTGGAAACGGCAGATAGGGGAACTCGTCTGGAGAAAGAACCACGTCCTGTCCGACAAAGCGAAGGCGTTCAACGCCAAATTGGCCCCGAAGTTCCTAGGGCCCCTGGAAGTCCGAAAAATTATACCGCCGGTCATCGTCGATCTACGAGACACCCGGGGACACTGGCACCGGCACGTCCATGTCCAGGACCTGAAGGCGCACCCGGACCAGATAAAAACCGACCGGGATGAACAGAACGACCAGCTCCTGACGACCTGTGCGAGCGCAACACCGACAATTATCGACCGCGAGCATCGGTACGCGCGGAAAACGCGAACGACACCCGTTAAGACCACGATTATCAATCGCAAGCATCGGTACACGCGAAACACGCGACCAACAACCGGTAAGGCCACGATTACCGATCGTGAGCAGCGGTACACGCGTAACACACAAACAACGCCCGATGGCGCCACAACCACCGATAACAGGAACCGGCGAACGCAAAACAACGCGGGCGACATTCCAAGCATACCAACAACGCGTATAAAAGCCCACATGCCCAGCCATCGAGAAATCAGTCGGCAATCATTAGTCGTTACGATGCCTACGCCAGCCGAGCGAGCCCAATTAGAGGCCCTTTCCGAGAGCTGGTCGGACGACGACAGCCTCCCGGGGACGCCGGAGCCGTCACCGACCGAGCCGCCCCGGTGCCCGCCCGAACCAGCGACGGCCACCCCAACGCGACGACCACCACTACGGGTGGGGACCAATGATGCCAGATTCGGGACGTGCATCATACCAAATCGTAATAGAGGTGATAACAACTACAAGCGAAAACCGCGTCCATGTGAGCTCGGCGCTTCGGCTGGCTTCAGATAGTAGAAGAGGACAGATATATTGTTTTCTGTCTCTCTCCTTCTTACCAAGCCGGCAACGAACAACGAAGGCGACGGGCAACGGGCACGCTGCTCGCATTTCTTATTATGCGTTACAGCGTTAAATGATTTTTAAAATGATTTTACAGCTTTCTTTGGTATTATATATTTGCCAGAGGAAATAATGATATATTTTGTAAAAAAAAATAAAAATATTGAAAATAAATAAACAGAATTTCATAAAAAAATATCGGTATATTGTTTCAAATAAAATACTAAATATTTCTTTTGATAATCTTAGCTAAATATTTTTTTACTGAACGAAAATATCGTTTAAATCGATTTAAAATATATATATTCTACTTATAATATTTATTTGAAATATGATAAACTGATAATAGAAATTACATGCATTATATTCAAGATGTTAACAGTAATTATTAAAATAAGTTATAATATAAGCTAGAATTTAGTAATTTAATCAACTTTTTACAATACTGATCAACCGTTCGGAAGATGATTATCGGGAAAGTGCCGAGTTGTGAGAAATATATAATATTATATAATTCAACCTTTTACATAATAACGATACACAAACGTCTGACCACGTATACCACGTTTCGTATCGTTAATAGATAAAATTATTAACTACACGTTTTGTCTCAACCGGACACAAAACGTTTGATATTATATTTTTGCATTTCGTACAACCCATACTCATGCTTTTCAACACGTTATGATCTTTTCCCCCCAATCTCTTGAAAGAAATTAAGAATCTCTTTTGAGGTATATTTTTTTCTCAGTTATTAATGCGGCATATCGTATTTCCGCATATTTTTTTCGCTCATCAAACGACAAAAGCGATTCATCTTGCATATTCGGATCTTCGTTCGATTTATTATTGCCATTTGTTTTAATTTTATTATTTTCACATTTATTTCTGTGAATTTTGGATTCTGCGTGTCGATATATTTGTGATAGACCACCGGCAATAGATCTAACACATCGAACAAAAAAATGAGTTAGCGTCATTTGATACTTCGCGTAACCATAATTTAAATTCTTCTATTTCTAACCATTGTTGTCTGAATGTTTTTTTATACTGAGTTTTTTTTCTTTGCAAATTTATATCGCTAATAGGAGTTAAAACATTTTCTTTGATACTATTTTTATGACATGCAGAATCCGCATGTCTTAAAATATTATAGTTGCATGAAAAATTTTTATTGCACACAATACAATTAAAAAGACTATCATCCAAGGGTACTTTGCGTATCCAAGACTTAAAGCGATCGTCATTAAGCCAAGAGTCTACAAAGCTTCGCTTAGGTTTCTTTTTTAATATATCGCACATTTCTATGTGAAATGAAAGATGGAAAAAACAAAGAATGAAAGAACAGAAAGAATAAAAGAGGCAAATATATACAAATTTTGCTAACAATAAATTGAACGACTTACAGTCGGGATTGTTTCAATTTGAAAGGCTTTGCTTCAAGGCAAAGATTCCACAAGCACACATAAAAAATACGTTCACTCACAATTACAAGAACACAATATTTTTTTACACAGAGATCAATGTTACACAGAGAAGACAATGTTATTAGGAAATGCCGTACGTTTCATGAAACAAATGAAGACATTGTACAGACATTTGATACTCAATAGCGTACTGCACAGGACGCAACATGTCACGTAAGTAACAAATCGAATTATTATTGTTCATATTTGTTAGAAATATCCTTAACAATACACACGTTCAGAAAACATCCAGAGAATGTAAAACATCCTCTGTATGTTCTCTGCACGTCTTTTGAACATGTGTGTTGGTAGGAATGTTATACTTTAACCTTCGATTTCTTTTTCTCTATTTATTACACATAATAAGCTATTTATTTACATTTGAACATCTATCAAAATGAGGCCGTGTGCGCGCGCGCGCACACACACATACACACATAGTCTCTCTCTCGTTTTCTAAACCTAAATCTTAAACCTAAAACTGATTCTTAATGCATAGCGAGACGGCAACGTCACAATATATATAAATTTTTACAGAAGACCTTAACAAGGAATTCAAAAATATCGTGTTGGGAGAGGAGCCGCTGATGCAACAGTTGTTGCATCAGTTAAAGCAGCAACAGGAGCTGCAATTACAAACGCAGCAACAGCTGCAATATTTGCTGCTGCAGCAGCAGCAGTAACAACAGCAGCAGCAGCAGCAACAGCAGCAGTCTGCTAGTACACAGCCGGTGCCGCAGGAACAGTTGCAGGGGCCGCCAAAAAAAAATGGTATGTCTTTTATTTTTTGTTATTAATTTGTGAATTTATATGCATAATGATTTTTATTAGTTTATAATTGCGTTTTTATTTTTCAGAAAAAAAGAGCTGGGCGCTCCCGTGCCCGCTGGTACTATCAGCGGGGCGCGGAAATGTCTAAAAATTAGAGCGGCTGGATAAAAAGAAGCGTCCGGGGCATCAAGGGCGGCCGAAGCGACCGAGGCGGCCGGGGCGGCCGGGGCGGCCGAGCGGGCCAAGATGGCTCGCTTGTAATAAAAAATTTTTATTTTTAATCTTGATTAATCTTATTTTATTTTTAATATTTATTCCTTTAAGTTTCTATAATAATTTAGTTTAAAATAATAAAAGTTTAATAGAAATGAACCTATTTAGATTTATATAGTTATCCCTCATCCCTCCACCCTCTCTCTCTCTCTCTCTCTCTCTCTCTGTCCCTCTCTCTTTAATTTATGAAACAATTATTTTAATTACAGCATTTAAATTCCGTGTAGGTACAACTTTGAGCGAAATTACATTTATTTTTTTTGTTATTAATAATTTTTTTAATTCTGTGCTTACATAGTTATTCTGTCTCTATCTCTCCTCCGTGTAATGTGGTATAATAGGGCTCTAGGCGAAAGTCCACTAAAAAACCGAACGCGCCATTGGTGATACCTCATGGTGGTGTGGAAAATTACCATTCATTATTTTATTATTTTTTATCTATTAACGATACGAAATACGTATACGGTATACGTGGTCAGACGTTTGTGTTTCGTTAATATGTAAAAGGTTGAATTATATAATATTATATATTTCTCACAACTCGGCACTTTCCCGATAATCATCTTCCGAACGGTTGATCAGTATTGTAAAAAGTTGATTAAATTACTAAATTCTAGCTTATATTATAACTTATTTTAATAATTACTGTTAACATCTTGAATATAATGCATGTAATTTCTATTATCAGTTTATCATATTTCAAATAAATATTATAAGTAGAATATATATATTTTAAATCGATTTAAACGATATTTTCGTTCAGTAAAAAAATATTTAGCTAAGATTATCAAAAGAAATATTTAGTATTTTATTTAAAACAATATACCGATATTTTTTTATGAAATTCTGTTTATTTATTTTCAATATTTTTATTTTTTTTTTTTACAAAATATATCATTATTTTCTCTGGCAAATATATAATACCAAAGAAAGCTGTAAAATCATTTTAAAAATCATTTAACGCTGTAACGCATAATAAGAAATGCGAGCAGCGTGCCCGTTGCCCGTCGCCTTCGTTGTTCGTTGCCGGCTTGGTAAGAAGGAGAGACACAGAAAACAATATATCTGTTCTCTTCTACTATCTGAAGCTAGCCGAAGCGCCGAGCTCACATGGACGCGGTTTTCGCTTGTGTTTGTTATCCCCTCTATTACGATTTGGTATGATGCACGTCCCGAATCTGGCATCACTGGTGGGGACCCGCATACAGCGGTCCGACGCCGAGCAGAGGAGGAAGGGATCGTCCCGATTGCGCACATTACCGATCGCACACGACTATATTTTTCGATCGGACACATGTCCAATCGGACACAGTCCCGATCGGACACAGTCCCGATCGGACACAGGCTCGATCGGACACAGACCCAATTGGACACAGTTCCGATCGGACACATATTGTTGCAATCGGACACAGTCCTAATCGGACACAGACTCGATCGGACACAGACCCAATCGGACACAGTTCCGATCGGACACATATGGGTGCAATCGGACACCATCCCAATCGGACACAGCCCCGATCGGACACAGGCCTGATCGGACACAGGCCCGATCGGATACAGGCCCGATCGGACACAGGCCCGATCGGACACAGGCTCGATCGGACACAGACCCGATTGGACACAGTTCCGATCGGACACATATGGGTGCAATCGGACACCATCCCAATCGGACACAGCCCCGATCGGACACAGGCCTGATCGGACACAGGCCCGATCGGATACAGGCCCGATCGGACACAGGCCCGATCGGACACAGGCTCGATCGGACACAGACCCGATTGGACACAGTTCCGATCGGACACATATGGGTGCAATCGGACACCATCCCAATCGGACACAGCCCCGATCGGACACAGGCCTGATCGGACACAGGCCCGATCGGATACAGGCCCGATCGGACACAGGCCCGATCGGACACAGGCTCGATCGGACACAGACCCGATTGGACACAGTTCCGATCGGACACATATGGGTGCAATCGGACACCATCCCAATCGGACACAGCCCCGATCGGACACAGGCCTGATCGGACACAGGCCCGATCGGATACAGGCCCGATCGGACACAGGCCCGATCGGACACAGGCTCGATCGGACACAGACCCGATTGGACACAGTTCCGATCGGACACATATGGGTGCAATCGGACACCATCCCAATCGGACACAGCCCCGATCGGACACAGGCCTGATCGGACACAGGCCCGATCGGATACAGGCCCGATCGGACACAGGCCCGATCGGACACAGGCTCGATCGGACACAGACCCGATTGGACACAGTTCCGATCGGACACATATTGTTGCAATCGGACACAGTCCTAATCGGACACAGACTCGATCGGACACAGACCCAATCGGACACAGTTCCGATCGGACACATATGGTTGCAATCGGACACCATCCCAATCGGACACAGACCCGATCGGACACAGGCCTGATCGGACACAGGCCCGATCGGATACAGGCCCGATCGGACACAGGCCCGATCGGACACAGGCCCGATCGGACACACGTCCGATCGGACACAGGCCCGATCGGACACACGCCCGATCGGACACACGTCCGATCGGACACAGGCCCGATCGGACACAGGCTCAAT
>NW_021850268.1:122050-128599 GCF_003651465.1 Formica exsecta
CGCCGGCCGGGTATATAAGCCCGGCCGGCCGAGACATCAGGACCAGATCCTATCCCGACCAGCTCCTAATACCGATCTCTCCAGCTACCTACTACCTCTTGGGGCTGAGGCTGAACTCAGCTCCGTCGGGTTGTACCGACACGCTCTACCTGGAGTCGAGGTTGCCCTCGACCCCGCCGGGTTGAACCGGCTCCTGCCTACACCGCTCCTGGAGTCGAGGTTGCCCTCGACCCCGCTGGGTTGCACCGGCTCCCACCTCTACCTGGGGCCAAGGCTGTACTTGGCTCTGTCGGGTTGAACCAACTTCCGTTGCTCAGGCAATGCTCGACGTGACACTCGAGCCTGCCGGCAATACCTAGTCGCCTAACCTGACAGTAGCGTATAAGTGCATGTACAGACCGCGCTGTAAATATTAGTCGCATGATAGAGATAAGCCCGCTAGTTCTAAGTCTCGTAGTAATAGACCTGCTAGTCGTAAGCCTGTTAGTACTAAGTCCGCTAGTTGTAACCGTATCCTAGTCTTAAGGCCTGTTCGTACTAAGTCTGCTAGTTGTAACCGCATGCTAGTAATAAGACCTGCCTAGTAATAAGCCCGCTAGATATACGACCTGCTTAGTAAGGGATCGTCCCGATTGCGCACATTACTGATCGGACACGACAATATTTCCCGATCGGACACAGACCCGATCGGACACAGGCCTGATCGGACACAGGCCCGATCGGACACAGGCCCGATCGGACACAGGCCCGATCGGACACAGCTCTGATCGGACACAGTATATCTGAAATATATAGGTTTGGGTTAGGTTATATCTTCCGGAAGTGAAGCCCCCCCCGTAGGGGGGCGGAACATACTGCTTTCACGCATATACTTTTTAATGCGTAGTAAGGTTCCACATAGGTTTACAACTTTCCACGCGAAGCGAGGTTCAACGCAAACCTATGTGTCTAGTTTTTTGATAGTGGAGCCGATCGGGCCTGTGTCCGATCGGGCCTGTGTCCGATCGGGCCTGTGTCCGATCGGGCCTGTGTCCGATCGGGCCTGTGTCCGATCGGGCCTGTGTCCGATCGGGCCTGTGTCCGATCGGGCCTGTGTCCGATCGGGCCTGTGTCCGATCGGGCCTGTGTCCGATCGGGCCTGTGTCCGATCGGGCCTGTGTCCGAGGGCCCGATCGTCCGATCGGGTCTGTGTTCGATCGGGCCTGTGTCCGATCGGGTCTGTGTCCGATCGGGTCTGTGTCCGATCGGGTCTGTGGGTCTGTGTCCGATCGGGTCTGTGTCCGATTGAGCCTGTGTCCGATCGGGCCTGTGTCCGATCGGGTCTGTGTCCGATCGTCCGATCGGGCCTGTGTCCGATCGGGTCTGTGTCCGATCGGGTCTGTGTCCGATCGGGTCTGTGTCCGATTGAGCCTGTGAGCCTGTGGGCCTTGTGTCCGATCGGGCCTGTGTCCGATCGGGCCTGTGTCCGATCGGGCCTGTGTCCGATCGGGCCTGTGTCCGATCGGGCCTGTGTCCGATCGGGCCTGTGTCCGATCGGGCCTGTGTCCGATCGGGCCTGTGTCCGATCGGGCCTGTGTCCGATCGGGCCTGTGTCCGATCGGGCCTGTGTCCGATCGGGCCTGTGTCCGATCGGGCCTGTGTCCGATCGGGCCTGTGTCCGATCGGGCCTGTGTCCGATCGGGCCTGTGTCCGATCGGGCCTGTGTCCGATCGGGCCTGTGTCCGATCGGGCCTGTGTCCGATCGGGCCTGTGTCCGATCGGGCCTGTGTCCGATCGGGCCTGTGTCCGATCGGGCCTGTGTCCGATCGGGCCTGTGTCCGATCGGGCCTGTGTCCGATCGGGCCTGTGTCCGATCGGGCCTGTGTCCGATCGGGCCTGTGTCCGATCGGGCCTGTGTCCGATCGGGCCTGTGTCCGATCGGGCCTGTGTCCGATCGGGCCTGTGTCCGATCGGGCCTGTGTCCGATCGGGCCTGTGTCCGATCGGGCCTGTGTCCGATCGGGCCTGTGTCCGATCGGGCCTGTGTCCGATCGGGCCTGTGTCCGATCGGGCCTGTGTCCGATCGGGCCTGTGTCCGATCGGGCCTGTGTCCGATCGGGCCTGTGTCCGATCGGGCCTGTGTCCGATCGGGCCTGTGTCCGATCGGGCCTGTGTCCGATCGGGCCTGTGTCCGATCGGGCCTGTGTCCGATCGGGCCTGTGTCCGATCGGGCCTGTGTCCGATCGGGCCTGTGTCCGATCGGGCCTGTGTCCGATCGGGCCTGTGTCCGATCGGGCCTGTGTCCGATCGGGCCTGTGTCCGATCGGGCCTGTGTCCGATCGGGCCTGTGTCCGATCGGGCCTGTGTCCGATCGGGCCTGTGTCCGATCGGGCCTGTGTCCGATCGGGCCTGTGTCCGATCGGGCCTGTGTCCGATCGGGCCTGTGTCCGATCGGGCCTGTGTCCGATCGGGCCTGTGTCCGATCGGGCCTGTGTCCGATCGGGCCTGTGTCCGATCGGGCCTGTGTCCGATCGGGCCTGTGTCCGATCGGGCCTGTGTCCGATCGGGCCTGTGTCCGATCGGGCCTGTGTCCGATCGGGCCTGTGTCCGATCGGGCCTGTGTCCGATCGGGCCTGTGTCCGATCGGGCCTGTGTCCGATCGGGCCTGTGTCCGATCGGGCCTGTGTCCGATCGGGCCTGTGTCCGATCGGGCCTGTGTCCGATCGGGCCTGTGTCCGATCGGGCCTGTGTCCGATCGGGCCTGTGTCCGATCGGGCCTGTGTCCGATCGGGCCTGTGTCCGATCGGGCCTGTGTCCGATCGGGCCTGTGTCCGATCGGGCCTGTGTCCGATCGGGCCTGTGTCCGATCGGGCCTGTGTCCGATCGGGCCTGTGTCCGATCGGGTCTGTGTCCGATCGGGCCTGTGTCCGATCGGGTCTGTGTCCGATTGGGCCTGTGTCCGATCGAGCCTGTGTCCGATTGCAACCATATGTGTCCGATCGGAATTGTGTCCGATTGGGTCTGTGTCCGATCGGGACTGTGTCCGATTAGGACTGTATCCGATTGCAACAGTTTTAAATATTCGCCTAATGCATGATGTGATTTTTCTAATGATCCGTTTGATTGAGGATGGAAAGCTGTTGTGCGAAATTTGCGAATTTTAAATAATTTTGCAATTTTCTGTATTAGATCGCTAAGGAAATTTCTTCCTTGATCCGTTAATATTGCTTCTGGTGCTCCAAGTACGCAAATAAATCGATCTATCAAAGCTTCTGCGATGGTTTCGGAAGTTTAATTTGTTAATGGTATTCCCATGCAAAATTTAATTAATTGATCTTGTAATTGGTCTTATTAGAATATATTCGTTTCCCCTTTCAGTTTTAGGTAAAGGATCTACGATATCCATAGCTATCTTATCAAAAGAAGATCCTGGTGTGTCTGTAATTATCATTGGTTGTTTCGTTTTAACTCGTACAAGTTTTTTCAATTAACATTGTAAACATTGCTGTATGTACCGTTGAACATCTGCTTTCAAGTTTTCCCAGTAATAATTATGTTTTATTCGGTTGTAAGTTTTTATGACTCTGCGGTGTCCTCCCGTTGGTAAGCAATGCATTTCACTGATTATAACGGAACGTAAATCTTTCGGTGGGTATTTAATTAGTCCGTGACAAATAATAACTTTAGTATGAGCATCGATGAATATTGATTGTATATGTGATTTGACATCATTCCATGGAACGTTATTAATAAATTCAGTTTTTGCAATACTAAATGTTTCTAATTTTAAATCTTTGGTTATGTTTCGCAAGTCTGTTAAGATTTTAACAATTTGATTAAGAGTAGCCGTAGGGCCTTCTCGTTGTTCTTTGCTGACAGGTAAAGCCACATGATAATGGTTTTTATGTTTTATGGCCTTGACCTTTCCTGGAACAAGAGATCCTAGGTTTGGAAGCTCTTTTCGTTTGAAAAGTTTTTGTGAGCCTGAATCTAAAGGTCTTCTCTGGGTGTCGACGAATGATACCATTTTATCTTTTGGTAAAAATAATAATTCCCGAGAGTCTATGACGTTACCATGAATTACTCTATTTTCAATAAATGCGGGTTTTGTTTTTCTCGATTTTAAATTTTTATTAATAATGTTCTGTTCGTTTTCTTTTTCGTCTTCTTTTTCACTGTCAGAATTTTTATCAAGCGAATCATTACTTTCTTCAATCTCTTCAATCTCTCCTCCGTCGCTATGCAATTCGTCGATTATTTTATTTTGCTCAATATTTTGTCTTGCAGTTCGGCTTCTTGTTTGAATTTTATTTTGTTTAGGAGGATCATGTATTAAAGCTTTTCCGGTAGTTGATAAATAATCTGGTTCGTTTAATTCCGTAGGTGTAAATGGAAGAGTATCGTTATTGTTATTTAATAAATCGCTTTCAGGTATTATTTCTTCGTTTTCTTCGATATCGGAAAAACATAAACGGAAATCGTCATCTTCTTTTTCTTCTTCTTCGCTATCGGATTTTTCTAATAGTTCGGCAATTAATTGTGCATCTTTAGGATTATCTGGGTTTAAAAGTTTCTTGTTTTTTATAATTTTACAATCTATTTCTTCGATATTTACAGGATTTCTTGATAATGCGTCTGCGTTTACGTTTGTTTTTCCTGCTTTATATACAACATCGTAATCATATTCTGCCAATTTTAATCTCTAATGGAGTATTCGCATATTTGCATTTTGTGCGTTTTTAAACCACATCAAAGGTTTATGATCTGTAACTAAAGTGAATTTCCTTCCGTATAAGTATGGTCGAAAATGTTTAACGCAATATACAATAGCCAGTGCTTCCTTTTCATATGTATCATATTTTAATTCATTATCTGTTAAGGTTCGTGAGGCATATGCTATCGGTTGGTCTTTATTTATCTTTCCTTGTGATAATATTCCTCCAACAGCTATTCCTGATGCATCGGTCGTTAGAATAAATGGTTTGGAAAAATCTGGATATTGTAATACCGGTTCTTCGTACAGTTTTTATTTTAAAATTTTAAAAGATTCTTTCTGCACGGATGTCCACTCAAAGCGGGTGTCGTTTTTTAACACATTTGTTAATGGTTTGGCGAATTTGGAAAAATTCGGTATAAAACGTCTATAATATCCTGCAAGTCCTAAAAATTGTTTAATAATTTTAAATGTTTTAGGTCTTGGAAATCGTTGTACCGTTTCTAATTTTTTTGGGATCTGGTTTTACTTCGTCTTTACTGATTACATGTCTTAGATAGGTTACTTGCTACTCTGTTTTTAAAAATTCGCATTTATCTGGCTGTAATTTTAAAGTTAACTTCACGAAGACGTTCCATTAAATTGTTATGTTTCCTTTCGTGTACTTCTAACGATGTTGCGTAGATAACGATATCGTCCATATAAATAAATAGTTCCTTGCCTTGTAATCCAGTTAATACTAAGTCCATTAGGCGCTGGAAAGTAGCCGGACCATTTTTTAGACTGAACGGTATTCGGTCAAATTCGTAATGTCCAAAAGGAGTAGTAAAAGCTGTTTTATGACTATCTTCGCGGTTCATTTTTATTTGATGAAATCCAGATGCTAAATCGCATACTGAAAAATATCGAGCTCCTCCTAATTGGTCTAATATATCGATGATATTCGGTAGAGGATATGCATCTCCGATAGTTTTATTACTTAAAGCGCGGAAATCTAATACCATTCTTCATCGTTTGTTTCCTTTGGAGTCTTCTTTCTTAGATACAATCCATATAGGCGTGTTATGGCGATTGTGAGTGTTTTACAATTCCTCCTTCTAACAGTTCTTCTACCTGCCTATTTATTTCTTCTTTATGTATTTGTGAAAATCTATATTGTCGAGTATTAATTGGTTAGTCATCCGTGGTAGGTATTCGATGTTGTAATACGTGAGTTGCAGTTAATTTTTCTCCAGGAATATGAAATCGATCTTGTCTGTTATTAATTTTATAATGCTTTTTCTCTCTACTTCATTTAAATGATCTAATCGTAACGATTCTATGATTTCGGCGAATCGATTCTTTCCTTTTTCTTCGGAGATTATTAGACAATTATGCAAAATGTAATTTTCAACTTGTTGGTTTCCTATATATCTTGTTTTGCGTTTTTGCATAAATTTCTCTAAAATTTCTTGAGACTTGTTCAGTAAGGATGTAAGGATTTTTGAAGAAGGTTTATTTTTATTTTTAAGATTTTGTTGATTCGATTTTTTAATATTTAAATTATATTTTTGAGCCTCTTTAAGGAGGTCTTTTATTGTAACATGAGAGGTTTTTAATTCACATTATCATTTTCTTTTTTAAATAATCCAACCTTAGGAAATTTGATATCTAGAAAGGATAAAGGACTTCTTCTTTTTTTGGAATGAGATTGTGCCGAAATACATAGTGTTACGTCCAGACTCAAATAAAGGAAGAGTCAGCGAGAGGGCGTAACCTACTTACCTCTAGACAAACGCTAGACGATGCGTGTCCTGTTCGTGATAATTTTTTATTTCGTCTTCATTTTTGATTTTGACGTTGATTTTAGCCATTTCC
>NW_021850269.1:0-761 GCF_003651465.1 Formica exsecta
TAACTTTTCTTCGTTTTTAACATAAAAGCGCAAGGTTCCCACTTTTTTGATGTATAAACTTTAATTGTGGAAAAGGATTTCTCATTTCATGTAACCAATAAAAAAATTTCGGTGTACAAAAATATAATTATTATGGCCGGTAAAACAGGACAGTCCGGCATCCTCTTAACAGCATTCAAAATACGAAATTTACAATATTTATTGACGAAACGTCTGATATTAGTAATGAAAAATGGATGACGTTTCTTGTTCGATATGTTGATCCTGAAACATTAGATATTCGCACGCAATTAGTTAAATTAATTAATATTGATGCGAGAAATAGCAGCGCGGAAAAATTATTTAATGCATTCAAATGTAAAATGTGGAAATTAAACATTCCATTTTTAAATATCGTTGCCCTATCATGCAACAATGCGTCTGTCATGGTAGGAAAACATCTATCGTTCAAAAAAAAGTTAGAAGAAGTTTGTAAAAATTCATTAACATTTTCATGTCTATGCCATTCCGCTGCATTGGCTGCACATGCTGCATGTGCAAAAATACCGGAATATTGTAAAGAATTTTTAAAAAAGATGGCGAATTATATTAACGGTAGTCCCAAGCGTGCTGCTATTTATCAAGATTTTAGAGAATGTTTTCAGGAAACAAATCATAAAATTTTAAAGTTGTCTGATACACGGTGGCTCTCTCGCCATTCATGTGTTGATATTGCTGCCAAAATCTGTAGAGCTTTTAATAACAGTTTGTAAACACTTTTT
>NW_021850270.1:0-221 GCF_003651465.1 Formica exsecta
AACATCGCATTACATATAAAAATATTCTATATTTATGATAAGAAAAAGATGTATGTATTTTATGATATGTTTATTATAAGATATGTGTGTGTTTGTATTCTATACCTGATTCAACTATCCAAGTATCACGAAGAATTGTGCAGCTTCACCTTTTTATAAATGAAAGAGTGCTACGTTATATAATGTTGCATTCTGGAAAATTTAACTTATACCTGTCAAAA
>NW_021850271.1:0-216 GCF_003651465.1 Formica exsecta
TTCCCAATCTTCATCACCGAAATAATCGCTGTAATCATCATAGGGATCGAAAAGCTTTCCCGATGTACATCTCGTGGAAAAGGTGATACGCAAAAAGGGTGACAAGGTTTATGTGAAATGGCTGAGATTTTATGCTACACACAACTCTTGGATAGATAAAAATAATATATAATAAATATGTTAACAATAATACATAATATTACAGATATTTTACAA
>NW_021850272.1:0-802 GCF_003651465.1 Formica exsecta
AACTACATATATTAAACAAAACTACATATATTAAATAAAATTATTCGTTAGAAAAATAATAATCATCACGAACTTTTCGCGTTCCATACGGGTTCTCTCTCGCGCTCCATACGGGTTCTCTCTCGCGCTCCATACAGATTCTTTCTCGTGCCGCTACGCGGCCGCCGCGTCCTGCGTTTTCTCTTTCGCGCTTTATACGAACTCTTTCTCCCGCTCTATATGTATTCTTTATCGCGTCGTTAAGCGAACGTCGTATCTCGCGGTAACCTTTTTTCGCGTTGCTCGATATATAATGCTTCCGAGAACATAATAAAGAGATCACGGAAATTATTGCTCTATCTAACTTGTGGCAAATCCTGACTTAGGTTAGGATTCGCCGCGAATCGGACAGAGCGGCAATTTGCATGATTTTTTATTTTGTGGAAATACTCGAAAAAACACGCGCGAGTCCGTCTTTCTCGCGTTCCATACGGGTTCTCTCTCGCGCTCCATACGAGTTCTCTCTCGCGCTCCATACAGATTCTTTCTCGCGCCGCTACGCGGCCGCCGCGTCCTGCGAACAGATTCTTTCTCGCGCTCCATACAGATTCTTTCTCGCGCCGCTACGCGGCCGCCACGTCCTGCGTTTTCTCTTTAGCGCTTTATACGGACTCTTCCTCACGCTCTATATGAATTCTTTTATCACACCGCTACGCGAACATCGTATCTCGCGTTAACCTTTTTCACGTTGTTCGATATAAAATGCTTCCGAGAGCAGAATAAAGAGATTGTGGTAATTTCCAGGCTGTTCTATTTTTAATAA
>NW_021850273.1:0-263 GCF_003651465.1 Formica exsecta
AACTCGACATTTTTGCACACAAAAGAATATATTATACTGATAAAACATCACTAACATTTTAAGTTTATGTTATTGACTGATGTCCGATCTTACGATAAGGACGTTTTACATCTGACAATTTTAACCATAACTTACTGGTGGCGCCAACTTTTGTCAAACGGCGGAAACTTATTTGTACACCTAATAAAAAATAGAAATTAACTTCTATTGTATATATAATAAATAAAATCTTTAATTTTATAAATTAAATTATTTAAATTTTC
>NW_021850274.1:0-128 GCF_003651465.1 Formica exsecta
AACGCTTCTCGGCACACAGAGCTAAGATCGCTATGTACCCAACTTCCCGTCGTTCGGAACGACATATTTACGAGCCTTTAAGCGATATTTGCCGAAAATTTTCATAACACATCAAGGAAATTGAGAAA
>NW_021850274.1:726-825 GCF_003651465.1 Formica exsecta
CAAGTTTTCTTTGTTCGGAACGACTTAGTTACGTATCTGTATGTGAGATATACAGAAAGTTTTCATAACAGATCATTGAAATTGAGGTACAACGCTTCT
>NW_021850275.1:0-216 GCF_003651465.1 Formica exsecta
AATAATACATGCTTTTACAATAACAGTTACGTACATATTTCGTACCTCTAACTGTGTTTACAATATAGTAAATGATCGTTTTGTCGAAATTGCATGATGGTCATTTTCTTCGCGACGTAGTTATTCTATCGTGGAAGAAAAATTGTAGTCTATGCACGTTTTATTTTAGAGCACTGTAAAACTCTCTTCCTTATATATGTAATAAAAATAGACTTC
>NW_021850276.1:0-780 GCF_003651465.1 Formica exsecta
AAATATAATAATTATATATTCAAGTTTAAATAATATATAATAAATATATATACAAATTCAAATAAAATAAAATGTAACACATATGTATATTACATTTTATTTTGTACATAATAAATATATACGAAATTTTTTACTTATTAACTAATTTTAATTTAATTTTTAAAACTTCCTGAAAATAAATTTAAATTTTATATTATTTATATTTTATTTTTATATTTATCTCCCCAATATTTTAATAGTCTTAGTATTTTTCAAATTTCTAATAAGCATTTAATTCCTTAAGAATCGTATATTAAGATAGTCCTAGCAGTCCTAACAATTCTATTTTTGCTGGTTAAGCCAGCGGGAATCAGGGATCACCAATATTTTGGGGAGCGTGTCCTAATCGCGTGCCCTATTCGCGTGCCCTATTCGCGTGCACTACTCGCGTGCCCTATTCGCGTGCACTACTCGTGTTTCGTATTCGTGTATCCTACTCGCGTGCCCTAATAAAATGAACCGCATGTTCCGTTGGGCCAGTTGGACCTACCTTTCGTTGATCCTGGCCATATTCATTCCGGCTACATCTAGCCAGAGATGTAGCTTTGATCTCTATTGGAGATCAACGAAGGAAAAAAATTCCTTCCGTTGCCGGCTAATTATTATTGTCGGTGCATGAGCATAATTTTATGCACGTTTATGGTCGTGAGAAATTACGACAGTTTGTCATTCATCATTTTCATATAACTTTACTTAAATTAATCTAATGCCAAATTATTAATCAAATTTAATAATTGATTG
>NW_021850277.1:0-209 GCF_003651465.1 Formica exsecta
TGATACTGATAGCATCATTAATTGTAAATTGTATTCTAATTATAAGTATATAATAATTAATTGTAATTATAATTGCGTTTTAATTGTAATTTATATGTAATTATATATTGTAACTGTATTAATAATATTATAAATTATATATAAGATTCCCTTTTTGTTGTAAGTTACACGAAAATTTACCGAAAAAACATGTATAATGGCAATATAAT
>NW_021850278.1:0-200 GCF_003651465.1 Formica exsecta
TTTAATTAAAATAATAACATTTCAAATTGAATTAAACTTTAAACCCTCAAAGTTTAATAATCCTTTTATAAAATATAGTTTTATTAATTAGGGGGGACTAAAAAGCTAAAGAAGGTGCCATAAACTTTTTGGTTCTCCTTCTAACTTTCCATTAAATATATTAAAATTTAGTTTAAAATTACCATTTTAGTTAAAATAAT
>NW_021850279.1:0-3425 GCF_003651465.1 Formica exsecta
AGTCTAGTGATTTAACTATAACGCTACCACACTGTCGACCCTTAATTGGCACCTGCCCTCGGTCGAGGGTCAATACGGCCAGAACTCTGCTTATAGCAGAGAGAAGCATTCTTCTTCTTCTTCTTCCTTTTTTATGGCCACATTCGATCCTAGTGGGATCGAGAAGAGAGAAGCCTGAGAGCCTAGGGTTGCCAGATATTATGGGTGGGAAGTAGCCCAAAATCGCCATCTTGTATACCGACCAATCAGATCCGAGAAATTCGTTTTTTGTCGCTTGTCGCTGTCACGCGTATAAAAACGTACTATAAGGAATATATACCATTGCGAAGCCCATAAATAACAAACCTCAAGACCATTGCACGTGAACAAATTTTAGTCGTAACCGTAAGGCCGTAAGCAAATCAACCAATCACAGTTCAAACATTCTTATTACGTTCTAGAATGTTTGATTGTGATTGGTCGATTTGCTTACGGTTTTACGATTACGACCATAGACATAGTATATCTAGACCGAGTGTTGAGGAATGGGAGCCGAGGTGCACGTAGAAAAGGACATACTCTGTTTCGTGCCCCTTGCGTTCTCTGTCGCTCGCACGTAGCATAGCGTACTCCATAGACATAGTATATCTAGACCGAGCGTTTGCCTTTATTTAAGAAGTGGGGGTAATATCGGCTAGAGGCACAACATGTTTGATAATAAAAGGTCTATATAATTGTATTATATCTATATATATTACATAGTATATATATGTAGATATATAATTAATATAAAAAAATAAATAATTCAACAATATGGTCCGATAATGCGGTAAAGTTTCCCGCCATATGATTATCTAGGTGGAATCCATATTGGTTTGGCCGAAGCTCGTGATTGGTCACACAGCGGTCGCAGCCTTACCGGTATTTTTCACGGGCCGCTCTCTTGAATTTCTCGATCATTCTGAGTTCAACCGTTGCGGCAGTAATTAGTGTGAACGAAGAATATAATAGTGATTTGAGATTCTGCAGGATTCGTAGCTACCCAGATAGCACATGGACGTCCATTGTATGTCCATTGGCCATCCGTTTCTGGACAATGGGACGTCCATAGAAAATCCATATAAGATCCGTCGGAGGTTCGATGGACGTCCATAGGATGTACATTTGTCACAACTTTGAACGTCCATAGAATGTTCAAAACATATCCAATTTTCGACTTATTATGGACTAATTTTGGATCTATTTTGGAAATCTTTTACAATTTAGAATTTTAATTAAAACTATTCAAAAAACAACACAAATTTTATTTAAACTGGTTTATTTTTGTTTGTGAATTTTGTTTTGTAATAGACATCATGACTTCTTCAATTACATAAATTAATTCATATGACCGCTTAACAATAATGCGATATTATTTTTGATTATTATTTTTTTAATACAATATAACTTTTTCACATATTTTTTACAATATTATATATTAAACATTATACCCTGTTTGTTTTGTTAAGTGCTAAATTGTATTGCTAAATATTGACGAGTTCATAAAAATAATATAATTCTTTAGTATTAACATTAAAATTACATAACAGAATATACATAACTAAAAATGGCCTTTTAGTAATCAAAACATACAATAGTATCATTCTTTTTAAATAAACTGATCATAAAAATAAAATTTATAATAAAATTAATAATATCAAAGTGTTAGATATGAAGGTTATTCGCATTATCACGTTCTTCACGTGCAAGTTTTTTTTCTTGCATATCTGACCTTTCTTTTGCCCTTCTTAGCCATTTTTTATGGCTTCTTCTATATCTTTTTTTGTGAATGCATTATTGTATGCTTCTCCTGCAGCTGAAATATAAAATATATGCAAAAAATAAAAATATGTTTTTAAGTCAAATAATTATTTATTTTTACATATTTCCGAGTTATCGCCGTGTTTCGTGTTGTTTACTTGTGGATCTACCAGACTAGTGAAACACGATTTAACTTTTAAAGATTTCGGCAAATAAATAAGCAACTGAAAAACTGACGACAATCAGAAAACTAGAAATATAAGCAAGAAAACAATAAAAGCATTTAATTTAAAAATCACATCACTCATAAATTCGTAACAGTGTTTTCCACCAATACGTGATGCTTGTGTAACCTGCAACATTTATTAATTGAATATTTGTATTTTATATATGTGGAAATTGCTTGGATGTGTTCGAAGATAGGATGTCGATTGAAAGGTAGAATGCACGTCCTATGTATTGACAATAAATATATTCTCCTGGTTATATGTACAAGTGTTAAAATTTTTGTGTGGCCCTGAAAAGGGCCGATTGCGTCGCGTTAGCGACTCCTACGCGTGGCGAGATTTTCTCGCCACGAGATTTGTGGTGTGGTCTTGATCCATTTCAAGGATCTGTGTTCGGACGGATCTGTGTTCGCCCTGGGCTTCACTGGCGTGGAAGCAGCTCGTCGGGTGCGCGTGGAGGCTCTATGCTGGATCGCCTCTGTTTGCGTGGCCGTCGTTTTGGTCGTGGCCTCCCAGTCAGAATCGGAGAACTGCGTGTCCCGCTCCCGTGTCTGCGGCTGATGCTGTTGTGTTCCGCGATGCACCAGGCTGCGACGGTCCGTCTGAGTGGCTTGTTCCTGTCTGCCGCCTCTCTTAGCGCCGCTCCTGGTAGGTGTTAGCGCTGGTGGTGTTAGAAGCGCTGGCACCGTTCCTGGATAAGAGGGTGACGTGTACCTCCTTAGCCGTATGTCCCAGGTAGCGAGCAGGCACCTTGGAGGTCGTGTGAAGGTGGCGGCCGGTATCTCAAGCGGCTCCAGCTTCCAAGGCAGTAGTGACCACTGTACTCGTCTATTTGCTCGTTCGCTCGTTTGCTATGTGCTCTCCTGGTCCGCTCTCTGCCGTAGGTCGGCCCCTGGTGATCGGGGCGGCAGCGGTCGTAAAGGCGAACCTGTAGGGGCGCTGTTCAACAGCTTTTAGCCGCTTTAGGCGGATATCAAAAGAGTCGTGCTCACGTATCTGTTGCTTGCGCTCTCGATTGAACCAAATTGCACAAAATAGGATATATTTGACTATTTGAACTTTTAAATAAAAGGAGACCATCAATATTAATATTAACTTGTATAAATTGCAAATGTTGAACAGAATATCGCGACATAAGTTGCTTAACACAATTAGTTAAACCGAAATGATAATACTGTCCTGGTTTTATATCTTGTACATTTATTTTTCTGGGAGTTTTCAATAAGCTACGACCATCTGAAGGCAATTCCGGATATTTAGATTTTATACCTGTCATTAATTCATTTAATGCAACATGGGATATGCGATTTTTAATAGCCCCCGCCACAGTAAAGAATACTTTATTATAGTGTTTTGGGAACTCTCGACATAAGTTATAAGAATATGCAATGAAAAATGGGGGTTTCCATTTTTCCATTT
>NW_021850279.1:3453-9810 GCF_003651465.1 Formica exsecta
GCAGTATTGAAATCTATTGAGAAAGAAAAAGAGAGGAAAAAGTGTGGGATATAACAGAAGAGAAAAGGAGAGGAAAAAGAACTGCGACAGAAAGAAATAGTCGCGTTATACAAAAAATAAAAAAACCTTACTTTTTATTTTTAAATTATAAGGTTTGCATTTTTGTTTATTAAAAATTGACTTCCGTCAAAAATCATATTACAGGCCTTTGTATAGATAATACCAAACACATTGCAGTAACTTACGAAGGTTTTGACTACTGCATGCGATTTATCGTAAATAAACTATTTTGGATGTAAAAGGGGCAATACAACATACTGATTTTTATATTTCAATTTTAAACATTTATATGTAATTTGTTCTAAATTCCACATTTGTAAGTTTCCGAGATCATTAACTAAATAAATGCCCAATTTAGACGACTTGCAAGGTTCAGAATAAAAATCAATGAGTGACTTATATTTATGTCCAATTACAAAAGTACCTTTATTATCCGAAACAAAATTTCTAATAACTACAATAGTTCCATCAATTAAAGAACAACAATTATCAGGTTCTACCGTTTTTAATGTATAATTTTTAAATGTAACTTTACTGAATTGATTACATGTGTGGAAATTTGAATGTGAATTTATATCATTGACGAGTGGACCATTAAAATGCAAATTGTGAAGTTCAGTATTAACTACATTTAATTGTTCATTACTATTAACACAAGAATTTTGTTCACTTATTCGGCAAACAATTTGTTCCAATACTTTATCATTTTTACGAATCATTTTTAATATTGACTGCAGATAATTTTCAAATGGAAAAGCACTAAATTTCTGTAGAGTTCCAAATTTTACTGCATCATCATGAAGATGTAATAAATTGTGAATGTTAATCGACGCATTTTCTTTGCCATATAGAATGATGAAGGTATTAACAAAATATTTTAATAATGATTTTGCATAATTTGAATAACGATCCATATGCTTTGAATTTGACAAAATTGTAATAGCTGTGTGCAAAGTTAAAAAATTAATATATTTATCATAATTAAGAACTGATTTTAAAACAACAGGTCCTGTATACAACAAAAATGTCCTGAATTCAGTTGCTTTCCACCTTTTACATTCAAATACTGATCGTGATTTCCGGTTAATTTCACATGGTATATTATCTTTTTGAACTTCTAATAATTTTGATAACTCAGACATTTCATTAAATGATAGTTTAGATCGAGGTCTTCCAAAGCACCATAATTTAACAAGCAATTTCTTAACAATTCCCAGGTAAAGCATATGCATCGGATCCGACGGAAAATCTTTTACCATATTCAGATTAGGAATTAATTCCAGGATAGATGTACCTGTATGATGACTTGGTTGTAATTTTAGTCTAAAAGTTTCGTTTGTTCTTAAAGGAAAATTATTTGAATATGGATAGCTCACTCGATCATGAATATACTCTCCTTTCGCTGTACATTTGGTGCACGAGTAATAACCAGAATGACCCTTCGTAAATGTAATAAAAGATTTAGCAGGTATGTCGCATATGAAAGCATTAATTTTAAATGGATAGATGTGACCATTAATTGTTATGCCATGAGTAGTCAAAGTTATTACTTCTTCTATGAAATCTCTCAAATATACGTTTGCATCTGCAGGCTTTTCATTCCCGCAATAAATTCCAACAATATTTACTTCATTGTAATTTTCAACCAAATTGCACAAAATAGGATATACTTGACTATTTGAACTTTTAAATAAAGGGAGACCATCAATATTAATATTAACTTGTATAAATTGCAAATGTTGAACAGAATATCGCGACATAAGTTGCTTAACACAATTAGTTAAACCGAAATGATAATACTGTCCTGGTTTTATATCTTGTACATTTATTTTTCTGGGAGTTTTCAATAAGCTACGACCATCTGAAGGCAATTCCGGATATTTAGATTTTATACCTGTCATTAATTCATTTAATGCAACATGGGATATGCGATTTTTAATAGCCCATTTTTGAAGCCACGATACAAAACCATTATCACCGACGAGGTTATCAGATGCAGGAACGTTAACAATATTGTTGATTACTTTGTTAATATCAGAATTGCTGTGATTTATCGGCTCATTTTCTAAAATATCACGTTCTTCAAAATTATTACAATTGTTATTTAGTTCAGTGTTATCCAAATCTTCATTTAGTTGATAATTATTTCTATGAATATTCTGCAATGATGAGAAATGATTTGATACTTGTACAGAATTGGCACTTTTATGTAATGGAATATTATTACCTGAAATTGAGGATGATGTGCTTTTTAATGAATTACAAATACTCTGCGTAATGTTAATTGCTGAATCTGACATCCTTTTAGCTCGTCGATAATAATGTCTTTTTATTTCTGGCATTTTTAGAAGTTATTGATATGTATGTTCTTACTTGTTTATTCGTAAACTCTGCGGCCTATCGATTGTCAAAACTGCTGAAAAATAATTAGAAAATATAAGCACAGATTTTTAACCTCGTATATAACACGTTTATCACCGTAACATGGCAATGCGAACGGGTTATCTAACAACGTAATTAACGATTATTCTTTTTGACATAGAAATGAGGTTTATGTGATGATGCTAATATGTAGACACATAAAACATATCTCAAATAACTTTGTCAACGTCTCTATTGGAATTACGAAGGAGTGGAAATATTGTATAATAAATACATAAATAAATTGCGATTCTATAATTTAACCTTAAAAGTAAGAAAGAAAATGTACTTACATTTTTTCATGTAATCACATCAATCGCTCTTCAAAAATATCTTTCCGCAACTGCAAAAGTCCTCAGCGTTTCAAAATGCACATGTATGTGTCTCTTCTTTATACTTCCATCTATCTTTCGGCGCGGCCGTGTCTCCCGTGCATAGACAAATGAACATCACTGATCGTATATTCTTTGACAAGTTTTTTGGCGCCAAATACGAACTTGACAAGCGTGCGTGCGCGCGTTACTAGTTCATTATCTAGTTTATTAATCAAATTTTGTGCTGATTTGTTATTTCCAGTTTGTCAATGTTTTGCTTAATTTTATTCACTGATTGTAGAGAAAAGAATCATTAATTAATCTTTTATTACAAACAAGAGAGAGAGCGTACAGTAGACAAGACGAGGTGAAACAAAGTCCGCATAAAGCAATGAAAAAGAAATAATAAAATAATGATGTGCATAAATTATATTAATTAATTTATTTATATTATGTATCTGTACTTAACTTGTCTTCTGCGAGATCCTGTGAGATGCCCATCACATATACGCGTGACTGTAAACATCATCGCATGCACGAAAAACTTCATCCATCTAACAACACTGACCGGGAATTGAAAAACATAAAAATAAAAATCGGAAACTTTGACGTCCAAGACTAGACGTCCAATGGACGTTCAAATATTGGCCACTAATGGATGTCTCAAATCGGATATACGATGGACGTTCATTTCATGTCCATGGACGTGCGGATATAAAATAGACATAAAATGAACGTCCATAAAATGTCCTGTGCTATCTGGGTACGTACATCGTTTGCAGCAGCGATGTCATCGAGGAGATACGTAAATATGGAAAGAATTGAATTAAAATCATCTATTTCGCGAAAATCGTTGTACAATTGATCTGTGAGACAACGAAGTAGGGTAATGCTCGAAATACAGAACCATTTACGATATCGTCCAAAACGTTTACAATATCGTTCAAAATATAATATTGCCGATGAAAATAATCATGATGTTCAAAATATTTCTATTCCGTTAATAGTTACCGAATGTAGCTCTTTTACAAATGATTGTAATTATAAGCGCGATGCAACTTTGGAAGATGATGCAGTTGTATCATCTTTTAACGATACTTCCATTAAGCCATCTTTTCGCGAACGTTTAGTGTCTTGCTTCGTAGATAATAATTTAACGTATATTCAAGGTAATAGCATATTATCTCTTCTTCGAACACATCCCTGCTTTTTTACGTTGCCCAAAGATAATCTCTTGTTGCGTACTTTGAAATAAAACATTTGTTTCGTTAATTTCATACAAAATCGATTTCAAAAAGATTAGATACAGATGATTTGCCGGATCGTTAAACATACTGTACGATGTTCTCGCGGTATAACATTTCTCTTTTCCGGCTATTATTATTTCAAAATGCGTTTTCAGTTCTATCCATTGATACAATATCCGCTTTACGGCTCCTTCCCATGCTAGCCATCGGGTTATAGATAATTGTACGAGATTAAGAAGTACTTTATTATCATCATTGATCAAGTTGAATAAATCTGCATAGTGAGCACGTCTCAACGGGCTATTCGCAAACCAATTTCTCGTTTCTCGCACAAGAAACTCGAGAGATGAAGGCAATACTTCCGATGCTTTTGAACTACATAAGTGAAGCGAATGGCAAATACATCGTACGTTCTGAAGCTGTGGCAATGGAACTCTTTCCTTCAGAAGTGTGAATAAAGAATGATTTTTTCCACACAAGTTATTGGCACCATCCGTGCCTATGCCTATTAAATTTTTCACAGGCAAGTTGATTTCATTTAAATAATTGACGAGACTATCATATAAAGCGACCGCAGTCGTCTCAGTTAGCGTTATTATGCCAAGAAATTGTATCACAATATCCTTCTGCATCAAACTGAAGTACCTTATGCATACCGCCATATATTTTTTTACTGATATGTCAGTCGACTCGTCAACAATTAGTGAATGGCTTTCTCCGGGCTGCCACCATCGGGACTCCTGCTGCAGCAGATCTTCTGCCGGTAGCTCAGCGAACAGTGACGGATTGTTGGCTGACCATCTGTATCGCTCGTGCCTACCGATGCGGGCCACGCAGCGGTCACCCGGGAGAGCCTAAGTTACAAAACAATGCGAATAACAACGTTCAATTTTGCCGAAATCATGATCAAACAGTAAGCGCGACTGTTCGACAAAACATATCGAACATTCGAGAACAATTCAAAATTCGCGCAGTATATAAGCTCCCTCGGGGGACCGCCGGCGCACTCAATCTGATATCGTTGATGAGACAGTGTGTGATTATCTCTTTATTCGGAAACGCTCGCAAAAATAAAGTAGCTCGCTTTTCTTTAAGACCATCGCTCGTGGTCCGCGAATTCTATCGTTACCGAAACTACTTGCCGCTCGTGAATATCACTCTCGCGATCCCTCCGTCGCCTAATATTTGTCGCTTGCGAATATTCTAGCCGAGATCGCTCGCGGATTCAAATTTCGTGGTCGGTAGCTAGCCGACGCGAAACGAGAGTAAAGTTAACGAAGACTTTAAATCAATAAGAACTTGTACATATATTTATTGGTTAAATATAGACCGACTGACTTTAATTAACACGTCGTGTACAAATCATTTCGTTCCTCCCGCTCGCGGTCAATCGCGCACATAAAGTTTGGTCCTTCGAGCCGGATTTCTTGCAACCGGTATCTGCTGTAGTGCGTGTTGAATCTCGAAGTGAGCGGCTCCGGTGCTTCCTGGAGAGTGAACGATCTGAACCTAAAAAGAAGAGATGGAGGAGTTAATTTTAGCTCAGCATGAGCTCTCAAATCGTATCGCACGCACGTACGATAATCTGAAAAAGGCCGGTCAGGCCAAGATTAATAAAGGGCTTGTAGCAAACACGCTCAAGCTGCTGGATGCCAAATGGACAAAGTTTGAGGCTCAGCACGACGAACTACGTGCCGAATACGGACGGGAGCTCAGAGAACACGAGTACGGGACAAAGGACTTTCTGGGGCAGGTAGAGGAAGTCTACGTAAGCCAACGTGCGGCCGTTCTTGAGCTGGAGGAGGCGCTCGCGAAGTCAGCCCTGATGCCTCAGGCGGGTCCTGCGGGAAACGATCCGCGATCAACCTCCCGCACAACGCTGCCCCGTATCCAGCTCCCCAACTTCTCCGGAAGATACGAAGATTGGCCTGCGTTCCGGGATCTCTTCCAATCAATCATCGGGAAGGACTCGTCGATAGCGCAGGTAGAAAAGCTGCACTACCTGAAGACCTGTCTGAAAGGTGAGGCAGAATTATTCATTCGCAATATCTCGACGACGGGCGAGAATTACGAGTGCGCATGGGACATGTTAAGCGCGTATTACGATAATAAGCGTCTATTAGTGCGCGCGTACCTCGCGAACTTCCTCGCCCTTCAGAAGATGAAGGGTGAATCGCCTGCTGAAGACCGATTGACTGCAGCGAGGACTTGTTTAACTTGTTTATCGTCGAACTGCTCGATCCGCGATCGCGTCGCGAGTGGGAGAATTCAATTAGCGACACGACAGTGCCGCCGTCGTTTGAAACGTTTGAAAA
>NW_021850279.1:14369-17945 GCF_003651465.1 Formica exsecta
CTGCTGAACTCCGAAAAATTTGCCATTGTCTAAAGTCGACCGTTAGCTCGCTTGAAAATATCGGCCGACCGATTGACTGCAGCGAGGACTTGTTTATGTACCTAGCCGTCGAACTGCTCGATCCGCGATCGCGTCGCGAGTGGGAGAATTCAATTAGCGACACGACAGTGCCGCCGTCGTTTGAAAAGAGCAATTCCTTGATCGCCGTCTGCATACGCTAAAGGCGATGCAGCCTATCAAGTCCGATGGCATCGGGGCCCGGCGCGCCTAAGTCTACTCGGAGTCACGTAGCTAGAAAACAGGAGAGCAGACAGGAAGTCAAGCGCGGGCGCTGCGCCCTGTGCCAAAGCGACCACTTCGTGATGCTCTGTGAGGAGTACAGGAAGAAGACGGCCCTGGAGCGAAAGCAGCTGGTTGAGACCACCAAGCTCTGCCTGAATTGCCTCGGGCGGCACCCGGTTGGAGAGTGCATCTCAAAGAAAGTCTGCTCAGTGCGTGACGCGCGCCACCACACCTCACTGCACGACGCCTGTCGCGAGACCGCGGTGACGAGAACGTCGCACGTCGCGCAATGACCGTCCGAGACGCTATCCACCGTGCTCTTGGCCACCGCTCGCGTTCGCGTGGCCGACCGACACGGGATGCCCCATCAAGCCCGCGCGCTGATCGATCAGGGCTCGGAAGCATCGATGATCTCCGAGCGCCTCGCGCAAAAATTAAGACTACCGCGCTAACCGGTATCTACTACCGTGTTCGGGGTTGGGGGGCAAAGGTCCGGCTGTGCCAAGGATCGCGTCGCGCTTTCGATGTCGCCACGACTCGGGGGAGAAGCGATATCCGTCGGCGCTCTCGTGTTACCAAGACTCACGGTATACACCGGCGGGACGGACCTCGGGGCAAAGGCATGGCCACATCTGCAAGGACTGGAGCTGGCCGATCCTGACTACCGGGCCTCGGACCCGGTCGACATCCTTCTCGGCGCCGACGTCCATGCTGCTATCCTCTGCCAGGGCCTCCGTAAAGGGAGCTACCGGGAGCCTGTAGCCCAGAACACGACCATATTGAGGACGACCTTACAGGACTGGTTCACCGATTCTGGGAGCAGGAGGACATGCCGACAAATACACCAGCCATCTCCAAGGACGAACAGGAGTGCGAGGAGCACTTTGCCAGCACTCATTCTCGAGGGCCCGACAGGCGATACATGGTTCGTCTCCCTATTGTTGAGCCCCTGCCGGACCTTACTGGGACCGGCCGCCCAGCGCTGCGAGTGCTGAAACACATGGAGGTTAGGTTCGCGCGAGACCCCTCATTCCATGACCGATACGCGGAGTTCATGCGGCAATACGCCGACTTACGGCACATGACACTAGCCTCATCGGATACAGGCCCCGCGGCTGATCGGATCTGCTACCTCCCGCATCATGGAGTACTGAAGGAGGCGAGCTCCACCACGAAGCTAAGGGTCGTTTTCAACGGCTCATCCAAACTGCCGTCCGGCGAAAAGCTCAATGGCCATCTGCAGATCGGGCCAAACTTGCTGCCCGCCCTAGGTGACATCCTTTGGCAGTGGCGCCGACATCGCTTCGTGCTGGCCTCGGACATCGAGAAGATGTACCGACAGATTGACGTCCACCCGCAGGATCGAGATCTGCAACGGATATTGTGGCTCGCACAACCAGACGAGGAAGTATCGGAGTACCAACTGAACACCGTAACTTACGGGTTAGCGTGTGCTCCATTTTTAGCCATCCGAACCCTCCGACAGCTGGCCGACGACGAGGAGTCCAGGTGGCCCCTCGGTGCTGCCGCGCTTTGCCGAGACGTTTACATGGATGACGTCCTGACCGGGGCGTCAACTATCGCGGAGGCCAAGGAGATTCAGCTGCAGCTCACTTTAATTTGCACAGCGGGCGGCTTTCCGTTGAAGAAGTGGTCAGCCAACAATCCGTCACTGCTCGCTGAGCTACCGGCAGAAGATCTGCTGCAGCAGGAGTCCCGATGGTGGCAGCCCGGAGAAAGCCACGCGACATTGGGCCTCCGCTGGCATCCGCACGAGGACGTCTTCGCCTTCTCGACGCCGCCGATCCAGATGCCAACTGTAACTAAGAGAATAACCCCACACCGCATGCCTGGTTGGGGGTTATTTTTATAGGGATTCCATTTTCAGTCATGTATCGGTAAATAGACCTATATTACAGTTTAATTTTATCGACTAAATTAAACGTTTCAATCTTGAACATACCGCCCGCCTTGGAACGATAGTTCCGAAATAATTGATACGACAGTAGCATTGAACGACAAAAGCGCACGCCACAATTAACGATACAAGGCAGAATGATTTTTTTTTCGATATGATTTAACACTGTGAATCAGCCGCCCGCCTTGGCGGAATGACTCTCGCTTCTTGACAATTTTATGCTTAAGTCTAATGAATTACAATAAATGAAACGCAATGCAGCGAAGGTGCCTAATTGCTCGTCGCTGTAACGTATTGACATAGTCGTTACTCCATGATTCCAAAACCGCTCAGTAACGTGTCGGACGAGTTGCCATCTCGACAAGCGATTCTCGTTAATATTGAGCAAGGATGGTTCTGGGTTTACAGTAAGCACGGATTTGATCAAAAAGTGACCGGGGGTGAGACACTCGTAGTCTTCAAGCGTATCGGAGAGGGGCGCTATCGGTCTTGAATTAAGACATGCTTTGATTCTAGATAATAAAGTCGAGAATTCTTCGTATGTTAGCATATGATTTCCTAACACGCGGCGCAGATGAGTTTTTACGCTACGGACGCCCGCCTCCCACAACCCGCCAAAATGCGGAGCAGACGGGGGAATAAAATTCCATGTCACATTATCGGAGGCGGTCAGGTTCAAGAAATTCGGATCTCGTACTGCTGACCGGTACGCGACGGTCAGTTCTCGGTCCGCCCCGACGAATGTTGTCCCGTTATCCGAATACATAGATTGTGGTAGACCGCGGCGAGCACAAAATCGAGAGTAAGCATTTAAGAAAGTAGTCGCTTACTAACTCCAAATGTATTGCTTTTGTCGCAAGGCAGATAAAGAGCGCGAGAGCGCGATTACGCGACGTAATCCCTCGTCCAGCGGAGGCCCGAATTTGCACGGGTCCTGCGTAATCGAGGCCGCAATGCAAAAAACATAAAAACATCGCTGTCACGCGTTGTTCGGGAAGATCTCCCATGATTTGTGTGGGAATCGCGGCGCGTTTGCGAGTACACAACACATTTGTGAATTACAGATTTGACGATATTACGAGCGCGAATTATCCAGAAATCGCGGCGCAGAACATTTAGCGTGAGTTGCGGTCCGGCATGTAACGCTCGTAAATGAGTTTGATTCACGATAAGTGTGACTAACGGGTGTGACGCAAGAAGGATCGGATGTCGAACGACGGACAATGAAGGAGCTTTATTAAGCCGTCCCCCTACGCGCACAATTCCGTCCCGGTCAAAGAACGGTCGAAGAGAGAGAAGTGAGCTTCTTCACGAGAGGCTCTGATTTTTTGACAGCGCGTTTATTTCCGTCGGAAATAAGTCGGCTTGAATTTTCT
>NW_021850279.1:20986-40888 GCF_003651465.1 Formica exsecta
TTCTTGAACGGTAGCCGCACGACATACCGTCCGTCAGACTCGCGAGAATGCGTTAAGCGAAAATGCTCTTCACACTGCTTTTCTTGCGGTGTGAGATGATTTTGTCGTGAGAGTTCCTTGGTCTCCCAAAACCGATGAATTTCCTCTTCGAGCGAGGGAGAGCCAACGACATGATGAGTTGAAACGCGAGTAAGAGTGCAGTTTCCAGAAAGAATTGTCGGCTTTGAAAGATTATTCGTCGTTGATGACGTAATAGGTCCCGAAATTATCCATCCGAGGACGGAATTTTGAGCAATTGGTTGTCCGACGCTTCCTTTGCGAACACTGTCGAGAATGATATCGTTATAGAGATCTGCTCCGATAATGAGATTTATAGGATCAAGGCTCGTCGGATCCGCGTCTGCTCGCGGCAAATCAGAGAGATAAGAGAATTACGAGATGTCCACGTTCTGTCTCGGAGTATAAGAAGTTAACGATTTCATAATGAGCGCGGTGGTCGAAAGCAACGGAACGAGAGAATTGCGAGGAGAAATTAATATGTGAGTCGCGTGTTGAAATGTCCCCGCGTGAATCCCGCCGACGGCGGAAACGGAGATCGGCATGCGAATGCGTTTCACGCGCAAGAGGTGCGCTAAACTTTCCGAAATGAATGTCATTTCCGAGCCCTGATCGAGGAGCGCTCGAACGACAGCGGTATGACCGGACGGACAGCGCACCGTTACCCAGGCCGTCGCTAATAAGACGGGTGATCGCTTTCTCGTTGAGGCGATCAGAGAATTTATTTCCGGTGTCGAACCGGACGGTTGAGGCGACGAGCAATCCGGCATAATAGTTCTCGAGGAACTTGAGCCAGAATCCGAGTCAACGTGTAGCATCGAATTATGCTTTTTGTGGCAAACTCGACATGAATATTTACTCCGACATTCCTGTGCGGAATGCTTCGCGCTTAAGCAATTGAAGCAACGTTTATGCTGCTTAACGAGCTCTCACCGTTGACTTGCATTCTTACTCACGAACGAAGAGCACACATTAAGAAAATGTCGAGCTGTGCACACCGGACACAGAATCTGGGTGCTAGCGGATGCAGTGGCGGAATGTACGCGCAAGGCTGCGACGGGTTTGGTAGTGTTCTTGGAACTTGCGGTTGTCGCATATTCTTCGAGCGCGCGAGTACGAGATTGAAGAAAACGAAGAAAATCTTCGTACGCCGTCGGTATCGCATGCTTTCACGTTCCATGCTTTTCGCGTTACCGGATCTAATTTTTGCACAATAAGGTGAACGAGAATATCGTTCCAGAGTTCCTCCGGCTTTCGATTCAGATTTTTTAACGACGCTACCGCGATATTAACTTTGTCACATAATGTTTGCAACTCGGAAGCCGACTCGCGTGTTATCGGTGATAAGTTAAGCAATGTCGAAAGATGTGTGTTTATCGACCGTCGTTTGCTTTCGTACCGAGAGGTCAAAGCTTTCCACGCTATTTCAAAATTAGCAGCCGTTATAGAAATATTCGCGATACATTCTAACGCACGACCATTCAGACACGATGATAAAAAATGCATGCGCGCAAAGTCATTTAACTCGGTGTTGTTTCGAATTAGCGTAGTAAATCGATCGCAAAATTGTTCCCATTCGTCATAATTACCGTCGAACGGGGGTAATTTTATAGGCGGAAGATGCGATAACGACAACGCGGACGCGTTCAGATTTGTCGGTTGAATTTACAGTTTAATTTTATCGACTAAATTAACGTTTCAATCTTGAACAGTAACGGAGGGGAAATGCCTTTACGCATACTCCGCCTCGATGGGGTTCGAGGCGGGGTTATGTGGGACTCACCCCCGGCCTAAACAAACGGCCGGGGGACTACCCACTAAAACCACTCCGGGTGGCCTACACCCGGGCGTTAAAGAAGGCCTTTCCGGAATCTGGCGTTTGCACTACTTCGGAGAGGCCTTTCGCCCGCGAGCCTATCTCGCTGGGGAGAGAGTTACACTCCCCCCCAGAGTCGTTATTGCGGGGACTCCCGCTCGTATTGAGGAGAGGGAAACTACCGCCCCTCTCATCCACTTCCCGCCGTTGGCGTGGCGGGGTTGACGTGGCCGGGCCCTGGTACCCCACCTGGGTCCCCGGCCACCGTGCCCGATTATTGCGTGGGCCCTGCGCGTCGGCGGAGGGAGCCGACATGGACCGGAACCAATAGGCCCCAGGTCCGCTCACCCCACCCGCGTCACCCCGTAGCTGGGGAGGGTCTCGTGGGCTGCGGGGGACAACAGTCCCCGCGCCAGTCGACACCCCCCGTTGGGGTCTTCTGGTGCGGCGTTGCGCCGCACCTCTGCGGCTGGAAGACGTGGAGGGTTGGCGGGTCCTGCCAGCAAAAGGCTCTCCCCGCGTCCCCATCCCGCCTCCGGCCGCACAACCACGTTGGAAGGTTCCCCGGCGTCCGCCGACGAGTCTCTCCCTCTCTCTTTTGGCCTTCTCCTTCTGCAGCATAACCGCTTTGCAGAAGGAGGAGACCGCCTTTTAGGACTCCTCGCCCTCGAGCATCGTCGTAATGACGCTCGAGAGCGAGAGGTCGTCACTCCTCAACTGTTGGACGAGGGCACGGCGCTCGTTCGCCCACGCTGGATAGTCTTCCAGCGTGTGCTGCGCCGTGTCCTCGCCCCTACCACAATGATGGTAGCGTGCGTCCATCTCGCGCCCGATGCGGCACAGGTACGAGCCAAAACACCCATGACTCGTAAATACCTGTGCCACACGGTATGACATCTCGCCATCCGCCCTTTCCACCCATTTGATTAATCGGGGGCGGATGGCTTTGACGACGCGTCTCCCCGAGTTATTTCGGGGATTGGAGAGGTCTTCTATCCACCTCTCCAGCATACGTCGCCGAGCCTGGAGCCTCACGGCAGCCCTGACCCGCGGGATCAGTACTACGCCTAGCCCATCGAGCTCTTTTGTACGCCTGTACACCTCGGCGTACATTTGGGCGTACAGCTCGATGGGCGGCAATTCCGCCAGAACAGAGGCCGCCGCATGTGACACCGTCCGGTAACCGCGGATGACCCTGATGGCGATCCGCCGAAATATTCGGCGCAGCAACGTCTTGCCGCGCCTACTCGCCATCAGGGCATCCGCTCAAACTAGTGACCCATAAAGGCCACCGCTCGGACGGTCGTCGCATATAGACGGCGCACTCTGCCGTCCGGACCACTCAAATTGGGCAGGAGGCGGCGTGAGCCACTGCCTCCGCCCTGGGGGCCAGACGCGCAAAGTTCCCGTCGAAGCTCCAGGTATCGTCCAAGTAGAGACCCAAGTACTTTAACTGGGTCCCCACCCGGACGGAGGTGCCATCCACCACGACATAGGCCGTTTCCGGGGGAGCACCATCCTCCCCCCGATGTAGGAAGAGCGCCTCGGATTTTTGAGGTGCTACTTCCAGGCCCATGCCGCGGATCGCGCGAATGACACACGCCACCGCTACGTTGGCTGCTCTCGCAGCTTTCCCCCAGCTATCTCCCCCGGTCAGCGCAATGATGTCGTCGGCATATCCGACGACGCTGCCGCCGGGGGAAGAGGGCAGTGCCCAGATCCTTATTGTACGCGAGGTTCCACAGAGTGGGGCCCAACACTGACCTCTGCGGAACCCCGCAGTACATTCCCCTTCTGCACAGGAGTACACGGTTATCCGTGTACTCCAGCCGTCTGTCTCGGAAGTATGCTTCAAGGATTCCCACCAGGTAGGGGGGGAGAGGCCAAAGTTGACAGCGGCCTCCCTCACCCTGTTCCAGGGCAGGGTGTTAAACGCGTTGCGGATATCAAGCGATACCGCAACGACCACCCTGCCCTCCTCCATAATGAACTCCACGAGGGATCGAACGCGAAAGATTGCGTCGGTCGTTGATATTTCCTCGCGGAATCCATACTGATCCTGGTGGAGATCCATTTCACTCCGGGACAGATGCCGGACGAGGCGGTCTACCAGCAAGCGTTCCGACAGCTTGCCCGCCTCGTCCAGTAAACATATCGGCCGATAGGCAAAAGAAGAATTCCCAGGCCTGCCCCCTTTTGAGATGACCAGTCTGGCCCTCACCCAAGCCGGGGGGGAAATACTCCTGTCTAAGGCAGCTTGTAAAAAGCTGCCTCAGACGCTCGGACAGGTGGTCCAAGGCCATCACCCAGATCCGGCCGGGGATACCGTCGGAGCCCGGAGCCTTATTGCCCTGCAGCCTCAGACGACGAATTACCCCGGCCATTTCGTCCCTCGTCACCTCCAAGTCCTCGGCCCGTGGAGCAGCGGTCTCCTGGCCGCCACTCGAAAAAGGGGGACCCTCTGAAGGGAAGAGGGCCCCCAGGACTTCGTCGAGAACCTGAGGTTCGGGGGACTCCGTCACCGGGGGCGCCCATAATCTCAGCCTGTTAAGCACAAGCTTATAGGGGCGCCCCCATGGGTCTGAGTTCAGGGAGTGGAGTAACTCGTCCCACTCCCTGGCCTTGGCCCGTCTAATCTGAGGGCGTTCCCTGCGACTCGGAAGCCCTCATACGCTGTGGCTGTCCTCTCGGCGTCGTTTCGACGCCGAGCCCGGGTGAAGCGGCGTCTGGCGGCTATCGAGGAGCGCCGTAGTTCGGCAATCTCCTCACACCACCAGTACGCCGCTATCCGCGGACGGGGGTTGGTCCGGGGCATCGCGAAGTCACACGCATCACGTAACGCATCCCGGAACCAATCTACCTCTTCTTCTATCCTCCGCCCTTCACCCCCTGGGCACGGCCAGTCGGCCGCGAGGACAGCCGCGATTAGCCTGTCCGAGTTGAGCTTTCTGAGAGCCCATCTCCGTGGCCGGGCATCTTCCCGGCCCTGGGAGCGGCTGAGCACCCCGTGGCGGGTGGCGGTAAGGACCACCTCTATGTAGAGGTGGTCCGATAGTGTCTCGCACTCCGTCGCCACCCGCCAACTACCAACTAACCGCGCGGCAGCAGAAGTGGCCCAGGACAAATCCGGGACCGACTCTCCCTGCCACCGCACGAGGGTGCTCCTCGATAGCCGCCAGACGCCTCGACTGTGTTTAACCAGCACAGGCCGAGTGCCGCCGCCCAGTCCTGTAGGACCTCGCCTCTTGCGTCCGTAGACCGGGAACCCCAACGCGTTGATTTCGCATTGATGAAGTCCATGGCCACAATCACCGGATGGGGCAGTTGGCGGCGATATACTGCCGCCACCCCGTCCAGAAACGCCTCATAGTGGGCGAGGTCCACGTTCGGGGAGATGTAGCATCCCACAACGGAGATGGGCCCCCAACGAACTGCTACTACTCCCCATCCTGCCACAATAGGCGTACAGCGGGGGAGTAGGGATTCGTTGCGCCAGACGATCGCGACGGAGCCCCTCCCGTCGCCAATCCAGCATGGATTGGCTTCGGAGATTAGATAGGGCTCCGCCGCGATCCCCAAACCGCAACCACGCTCCGCTAGAGTATGCAGAAAGAGGTCCTGCGCCCGGCGGGCGTGGTTGAGGTTTGCCTACAATAATTTGAGGGCCACTATTTAACGTGGCCCTCAGGTTCGGCCATCATCACCTCCGACATCATTGTCGGAGGTGTGGTGGCCTTCGGCCTGGCCCTAGGGGGCTTTTTCTCTTGGGGAGTTTCCGCAGAAGCCCCCTCGTCGCCCGCCCCGCGTTTGCAGATGTCGGACAATCGGCCATCTGTGATGTCGGCCAGTTTAACTGGCCGAGATCCAACGGCCGAGGGGAGCGTCACGCGTCTCGCCTGCTCCGGCCTCTCCGGGGGTGGTCTGCTAGGCGGCCCAACCCCGCGCAGATGGAGCACTTAATCACGCCGGCGCAATCGCGCGCAAGGTGCTCCATCTCGCCGCAGCGGTAGCAGCAGCCACTCCTATCTATCGTGCTGCTGGACGTGCCTCCTTTCCAAGCATTTAAAGCATTGTAGGGGCCTCTTTTCCAGCAGCTCCGCTGCGGTCCTGGACCATCCGATCTGGATGGTCCGCGCCGTGGACTTACGGTTGGCCGCCTTTAGCCGGCATTGGGCCCACACGGTGCCCATGCCCTTGGTCGGGAACTTGACGTCCCCGACCCGCATCTCCTCCGAGAGGCAGCCATCTTCCCTGGCGATAGCTGCCGCGACGTCTGCGGCCGCCAGGGAGCGGTCTAGGCCCCTTAGCCGCAGCTCCGCTTTTCTGATGGGGCGAGCGAGCCTCACCCCATCGTCGCCGGCAAAGACGCGACGGAGGTCGAGTATTAGGGCACATGCCTTTTACGCGGCGGTCGGGCCCTTCTTCTCGCCCGACCCCGGCAGCTCAACCACCATCGCGACAGTGGCTGCTTCCCGGATCCGGAAGGAGTCGATCCCCAGTTCCCGGAGATCGATCTCCCTCCGCGCCCTCGTTAGGGCCTTCTCATATCCCCCGTCAGCGCACGTAATCGTCACGGTCGCTGTTCGGGGGGGTCTCCTCTTGGCGGCCCCCTTAGGGGGCTGTCTCTTGCCCTGCTGCCACCCTTTGCTCCTAGGAGCGGGAAGGGGGCGCGGGCAGTGGGCTTTCTCCGCCCATTGGGCTGGGCCGGTTGTCCGGTTCCAGCCATCTGGGCCCTCCTTTCCTTCCGCCCCACGACCCGGGACCAGGATTTGTCCTGGCCACAGGCACGCGGCGGCGGAGGAGGGGGCCCCTGTTCCCGCGGGGAGCGTCCCGTTTGACCACGTTGATATTGACCACGGTCCCGATTGACCACGTTCCCGATTGACCACGGTCCCGATTGACCACGGTCCCGATTCACCACGGTACCGATTGACCACGGTTCCGATTGACCACGGTCCCGATGCGTCTACCCCTCCCCCTCCTAACAGGGAGCCCGTCGGGCCCATCTCCGTAAGGGACTCCTGCGAGCCCTCGCTACCACTAGCGCTCGCATAGGGAGTCCCCGACGATGCGGGGGTGCGGCTGACGCTACCCTCCTTGGATGCCGTCTTGGCATCCGAGCTCCCGGGGCGAGTGAGGCTCGCGACCCGGGGTTTGCCCTTATCCCTTAGATAGGGGTGAAGCCTAACAGCAGAGCTCGACCTTGCCCTTGATTTCGTTTTCGAAGAAGACGGTCCGGGCCGGTCGATCCTGACTGCGGTCACCCGCACTTCCTTGATCGCAACGATAGCTCTTTCGCCCGCGGCGCTCGTCGGCAACGCCGCGGGTAGCCCATCGTCGGATAACGACACGAGGAGAGCTGGGACTACATCCCCTCCGCACCAGACCCTGTGGGTTCCGAGGCCCACTGAGTCGGTAAGTTTGTGACCCTTATTTGTACTCATCATTATTGTATCAAAAAGGCGGTTTAATTTCGGTGTTTTCCTTCACCTAGGCCAGTTGGCTTTACTACGCCTAACGAGCTTGGCCTACCCGGGATTTTTCAGCGAGGTTTCCTTCCTCTCCACCTCGCTCGGCCAACCGTCCCGTAAGGGACATACATACACCCTCCCCCCTACTCACAAAAACCCCAAAACCCTTCCCACCCAAACCCACAATACCCTACACCCATACACCCCCACATCCCCACATAACCCCCCACAAAAATTGAAAAATCCCCCACATAACTCCCACATACCCCCAATCCAATCCACAAAACTCACCCAAAATAAATAAAAACAAATCACACTCATACGTTGGCCGAGTCGGCTGGCACACTCTTAGACCCTTTCTAAACAAGCGAAGGGGAGCTCCACCACCACGTCAAGGTGGTGTGCCGGAGGGGAGATTACACCTACCTGATAATGCGACAGCATAACACTCTACTTTGTACACTCTGCGGTGTACATCTGTGCCAGCGTAAATGCTGGTAATCTGTCCACTAGATCCACCACATGGTGACGGTGGAAGATCGTATTATTAATTGGGAGCAGAAGAGGGGGCTGCTTAGGCGTAGTGGTTTAGGATGGACTACTCGAGGAGGCTTCCATTCATATTGGTGACGAGTCAAGACTCATCGCTGAGCGGCTACGGGGGCCAATTTTCAATCGTTTAATATGATTGGACCGCTCTGGAGACGTGCTGGGGATGTCGTCTCTCTGTGACAATCGGCACTGCAACCATGGAGCGAGATTCCAACATCGCTCTGGAATCGTATGTACTTTGTTAAAGTGGCGTAAGGTGTGAGGTCTGAATAGCTCAGTGGTAAGAGCAGTTGCCCGGAAAGCGAAAGACTCGGGTTCGATTCCCGATTCAGCCACTTGTACCTCGCATATTTTTTCAGACCCGTTGTTTTCTAACAATTATTTGTCGGGCTGAGGAAGTGTGTAAACGCCCTACACAGACACGACAGTGCCGCTGCCACAGAAGAGATGGATGCTTGTTTCGTGCCTCCTCCCGCCTTAAATCCCCCCCTCGCTTCACGTATACGTATGTACATGTACAATTTTCAGACATATTTTTTAATATCACTTTAACACACTCTAGTCAGACACTTTGTGATGGATAAAATAGGATAGACATCGTCTCGATTAAACATTTTAGAGTAGGAGAAATATCACTTACAAAGAACGCTTACCTTCTGCATGATAAAAAGACAAAAGTAAATATGTTCTCACGGACAATTATCTATAGTTAAAATTTTTTAAATATGTGAATAACATATTATTATAATATGTAAATCACTATTAAACTACTATCGAACCACTTTGAATCACTATCGAACAGCTATCGAACGGCTACCGAATAGCTATCGAATAGCTATCGAATAGCTATCGAACAGCTATTGAACCACTTTGAACCACTATCAAACAGCCTTTGAACAGCTATCGAACCACTATCAAACAGCTAGCGAACACCTATCAAACAGCTTTTGAACCACTTTGAATAGTTATCGAACAGCTATCGAACAGCTTTTGAACCACTATCAACTACATTAAACCGCTATCAAATTATTTAAGCAATAATTATTTGATCATTCGGCGGGCGGGTTTTCGGTGCCCATGCCACACCTTTGGCGCGTCTTTCGGATATCGATTCCGCGATCCAGAAAAATTAACTTAGTCGCAAACTAAACCGAGTTGGGCGCCAGGTACGGCAGGCCGCACTATTCACGATAATAGCAACACCGAAAGACAATTGCGAGATCGATAATTAACGCGACGGAAAAATTCCGCGGCTACTCAGTATACCCGAAATGGTAGAGGGGGAGGTTCGGAGGAGGCGGGAGAGATCTTGAGAGTCGAGAACACGGGAGCAAAAATGAGTATTCGATATGTTAAGATAAGAATAACAATAATATATTAACAATAAAAGTATCGAGTCATTCGTATAAAGAATATTTTGCGGTGATAGCAGATAATTTCCATGCGAGGGTGATATTGCGTGTTTCCGCGGAGATCGACACGACCGTGCGCAATAGTATCGAATTATCGGGCGTCTAGCGTGATTTGGGGCTCGACTTTCCGACGGTGAGGATTTTCGCCGTACGTGACTTATTTAGGCCGCGACAATTAAAGAAATCTCTCGTACGCACCGGTAATTACCTTACACACGCCCGTGAACTCGCTTCCATACAATAGAAATTTCCGGATTGTACGACTCGCATCGACCCTTTAACAAGGCTCGCGATGAGCCGGTATGTGCTTGGATAACAATAACGACGACCTTTGCGTTGAAATGCGCAGGATATAATTTAAAGGACTCGCGGAAACTAATAGCGGACTCAACGATACCCGATAGATACTCTGCCCGATATTTGAGAATTACGCCTTCTCCTCACTCTAATTATGCATAACGTGTACAAGATAGATGCTAACAATACGCAGACAGAATACGGAAACGATCGAGAATGACTGTGGTGTACGAGTCGCGTGACGCAATACTTTACGCGATTCGGAATATCGATTGCGTGAGCGTAAAGATCCCGATAATTTCCAACATACAATAGTCACAAACGCGAAAATAATATTAATGACTGTCGGCGGCGGCGAACTAAATAGAGAGAGCTTATTTTATATAATTCGGATGAGTGACGAATGCCCGTCGGCCGGGCGACGCAATCTACCAAAAATTCCACAAAAGTTAATTCACAAAACACGTGGCTCGACAACTATTAAAGGCGCGACTCATCCGAATTAATTACCTACAATAATTCGGCAACAAATTCGGGCTGGCGACACTCGTCCCACCGGCTGGAAGATCTCGATTCTCTTTCTCTTGTTCGGCTACGCTCTGAGAGGCCTGCGTTCTTCCCGCTATCTCGCCGAACGGTGCCGAGCGAGAGTACTGTAGGAAACACGCCGGCGCGATAAATCTCTATCGTGCCCCCTGTGGCGCTTTCGCGTTAAACAGAGCCGTCCTGCGGTCCTCGCGGTCCTTGTTGTCGTCACGGCCATGTTGGTGGGTTCATCGCCCCGAAACCTGAGAAAGAAGAAAAAGAAAGAATAAAAAAGAATAAAAATATATTTTAACATAGTTTATTCTAAATAATGTTTGGGTGAATCTTTATGATGATTCGTCCACCACTTGAATATTTTAAATACATTTTGTAAAGCGCAATTTTTTAAATGCTTTTCACAACGCATAGTATTAGTAACATCTAGCTTATTTAATGAAACGATATCTTCATAGTCCGCATCCAAAGTGTCAATAATAACGTCGTTTTTTGCATCATTGTCAAGTATATCGGCCAGCCATTCTCGTTTTTCGCGTCCTTTAACGTATATGATAGGAGATGCATCTTCCTCTTCTGTCGCACATATCACAGTCCTCATAATCCAACGCCTAGCCATGCTGTATGGAACGTTTCCATCCTCCCATTGAAGTCCATGGTGATGTCCAATTAGTCATGAAGCTTGGCATCTTTTAGATTTTGTAAGATGACCATGACATACACGTCATGGTATGGGACTTGCAAAAATGTAGTAAGAGAGAAAAAATCCATTTTTCAGTATCGCTATTTCCTTCACGATAAAGTTTCTCTCGATAACGAATCCTTGCAGATCCACAAACGTTGGCGCGATCATGCTGATAATATTACTGTACGATTGCAAGCATGATGTATGACTGCTGTCAATCGTCAAAACCTCAATCTTTAAATATTTTTAATATTGGAGGGGGTATTTGCTGATCTAGGTAATTTTACGAACTACGTTGGTCAATGGGCAATATTCAACAACGCGATCGTGCAAGATGAGACAATAGGCGGTAGTATTTGCCAGTATGTCCTCCTTGCACTCAAACTCTATTCTCATGTCCACGGTGGAATTTTTGACAGACTCGTTTTATCGCGAGCAATCAATAACCGCGAGAGGACCGCAATGTAGAAATTTTGTGGTGGTAGCACATCATCAATAACACATCCGTAATAAGATTTGCGAAAACGAGAGTACATATCGAAGAAGAGGGCAAATCTATTTTTATCGAAATTTAAATTCAAATCATCGTAGGAATAAAATTCTGAGTTTAGATAGAGTTTAACGTTGGTCAATTTGCAGTCGTTGAATGTACTAATATTTTTTGACACAAAATTTTTTCTGCCTATCTGCAGCGCAAAAATCACGTATCGCGGCTTGTCCAGCTGGGAGGCGGCTTTCACGGTCCACGAATGCTTGGTCGTATTATGCAATAAAGGAAATTCGTATAGATCCCAAGAGCAAAAACTCATCTTCAAGTATCGCGCACTTTCCAACACGCGTAGCAAAGACAGTTTATTGACCTCGCTCAATATTACATGAGGCATACGCCATTGTATCTTGAATAATTCGATATCAGCTTCCGTCGAAGCATGTCCAAATATGCAATTGTTGTCGTTGTGCGAACGTATCAGAATTAATTCGTGACGATCGTTAATCACAACTCGCTTATAATCTTCGCAAAATCCCAATAGTATGTTTAGTGGCATGCAAAAATTGAAGTGAGCTTCAACAGCATTATGTGACATATTCCACGCAGAATTCTCCAAGATTTTACCTCTTTCGGTTGTTAGAGAGACATAGTTTTTAATCGTGGAAGTTATTCCAACGTTTCTGTTGCGGTCAATCTCCACACCATCGAGTTCATATCGAAGTTCATCAAACATAAACGCGACACAATTGTTTCCCAATACCACTCTTGCCTCTTTATCCACTTTATATATGCACCGTCAACTTTCCCTCGACGTATACAAAGCTTTCACATGGTAACGTGTACAAATCCTGATGTTGTATTGGTATCCGTATCTCGTTGCTATATCCAAGCGTTGTGTTGGTATATGGATTGTACGTATGAGTACAATCTTGACGATACGATCGTCAAAGATCGGCTCGCCTCCAATATTCAAGATGTCAATCAATTGTTCAAGTATTTCATACAACGAATCCCAATAATTTTAAAAATTCGCGATTCAACGCGCTGAGCTTCTTTCTAATGTAACTAGACATCTGATTATTATCACCTGATACTGCAGTCACTTGTGTTATAGCCCGAAAAGGCTATACTAATTATTAATATATTTATTACTTTATATTACAACACGCCCAACCTGTACGCGAATAAGTGTAACATTGCGAGCGTTGACCGCGCAAAGCACTGACACAGCGAGCCACACGCAAAGTCTAAGCGACCACGCAATCAGCCCATTGCGAAAACGCGGAAATAAAGGCGAAAGAACTGAGGAAATTGCGAAAATGCAAGCAAAGAAGTTCGACGTTGAACTTCCTTAGCTTGCACCCAGGCTTTGCCGCCCAAAACGAGCGACACAACCAGATTGTCGCTAAGCGATCCCCTTCGAAAAAACCACGCGACACGGATTAGATAGTATAATCGTGAAAAAATTATAACCAAGACTATTTGTGAGTGAATAAAACTTTATTAAAAATCTACGAGTGTTAGTTCTACAGGTAAGCCGATAGTCGAACCCCGGATTCCTAAATCCTAATCCGGCAATGATCCCGAATTTTCCCGTGCCTCACCCGAGGCACAACACTCACCTTCTCGCAAAAATATTGTCCCTCGTAAAGATATTGTCTCTCGCATGCTCGTTCAACACAAGCATTTCATTTGTCACCAGTGATGCCAGAATGGCCACGCTAGCAACACGCAACCATAGTGGAGGGGATGACGCACACAAGCGCAAACCGCGTACGTGTGAGCTCGGCGCTTCGGCTGGCTTCGGATAGCAGAAGAGGACAGATATACTGTTTTCTGTCTCTCTCCTTCTTATCGAGCCGGCACGAAGACCGGGCGATACACGTCGCTTGATCGCTTCTTACTATGCCTTAAATGTTTTTTTCAGCCTTTTTGTATGAGATATATTATCTATTATATATCTATTATATAATATATTTATGATTAAGATACGTATATAAATTACTTAAAGTTTTTAATCCACGTAAAAATGCATTTTAAATCGATGATTTGAAAGAAGGAATATCCGTGTGGAAACAACAAAAGGAAAAATCATACATTTGATTACATATGTGTGTGTGTGTGTGTGTGTGTGTGTGTGCGCGCGCGCATGCCATATGTATCATATTTTTCTTTCATATTAGTTACAAATACATACCATTTTCATTATCTGTTATGCCTACTGCTTCATTTGAGGTCATATGATCGCCAAGATAAGCTTTGAAGAACTCTGGATCTGTGAACGGTGGAATATTATATATAATTTATAGATAATTCTGCGTTAGAATGTTAATGTTATTATAACATATATAAAACAAGAATATAAGATATAATAATCAAATTTATATATACAATTTCAATTTCATACATATATATAATTTTACATACCATTTTGCAACTTCTCATGTATGTCTTTCGTCGTTATGATATTATAAATAATATTGTTATAATTATAACAAGCCTCAAATTCGCCAAATTCCTGATTCATCTTGTTGTTTACCAGCAATAAGTATTATGCTCTAAGACTTGAGAAAAGTTTCCAAAAAAACACTCAAAAATTGTGAGATTTATATCTCGTAAATATATTGGATGAGAGCCGGTTTAAAATTACTATCTGTCGATTTCTAGCTGTCCACTTGCACTCACTCACGCTGCACTACGTATTACGTATTACTCTCGGTTGAATTAGGTTAGATTTTCTATCAGATCATAAAGGACGGTTACGTTTGCAACATGTAGTGCTTATTAAGCGTACTTTCAGTACGCTGGAAAAAATGGCGACCGCTTAGTAAACATGTTGGAGAAGCATTAACTGCTAGATGGCGTTCAGTAGAAAATCCTGCAACAATTGCAAAGCTGCTTTCTCTGCTGAACGCAGCCAATGATGATTTTCCACACTACCTATATGAGGTACCACCAATGGCGCGTAAGATTTTTTTAACGTGGATCTTCGCCTGTAGCCATATCATACCACATTATAATATATAATTGTGTTAAAATCGGCATTAAAAGCAAGAAAAGAAACAGTTTTAGATATATGGTGATAAATAAAAACCATTTGTTTCTCATGTCGTCAGACAAATTATATTCTATTTGTCCTAAGAAAAAGAGCAGTTTAACACTATATGCTGCTGATAATGATATCTTCTGCTATCCGAAGCCAGCCGAAGCGCCGAGCTCACACGTACGCGGTTTGCGCTTGTGTGCGTCATCCCCTCCATTACGGTTGCGTGTTGCTAGCGTGGCCATTCTGCCATCACTGTTTGTCACACGCTTTATTTTTGTCGCCGCCGTATATGCAATCTTTTGGTAATTTACTCTCCTCGAAAATCGAGCAATCGTCCTTCTTGATCAACAATACGTATCGTTAAATCAGTAATGCTTCGTGCGACGATCGGTAGATAAATGATCTGTGCTGGCGTTTCCGATATCTTATATCCTGGCGGCACGCTCGTTGAAAATTCATGTATCGTGTGTACGCGCTTGTCATTGCTGTACGCGCCAGTGGTTACGCTGCATTCTATACGAATAATATTTACGTTAATAATATTTATCAGTACATCCGATTCGTGCCATTTCCGAGGTTGTAATGTACGATTCAATGAGAATCCCAACAACGATCCTACGTTGTCTGGTTTACTAAAATTTATTCTATAGACACATTTGACTTCACTCTTTAGCGTATTATGATTAGCGTGAAGCATTATTGGATATTCGCCGTGTTCTTTGTTATCATCTTTATTCTCGTTTGGAACCAACTACGCATCAATGTCGTAAAATTGCACGTAGGAGATACTCGTTTATAGCGTGTAATTCGTACGATCCCTCGGGAATCGTAAGTTCCTTGTCGTTATCAAAGTAAAATTTATTATTCCAAAAATTCACGTTCGATATCGTATGATAAGTGTCAAAGTCCGTTAAACCAAGGTCATAATCGTCATCGTTTAAATCTATAGACGGAACGTAGCTTACAGCAAAAACTCTTGCCAGTCAACGTAAGTATGAGTAACATGCTGGAAAACTGTCGAACAAATACTAAGTCGCGACGGTGAATTGTCAGGCTTTAAATTCATATTGATCATCTACTGTTTGAAGAAATCGTAGACACAATTGTCCACAAATACTTTGATTATAATTTTGATAGGACGTGTGATTTGTATTTTATATTTGCCACATTCTGTCCAAAATATTGTAACGATGCACCCCCCATCGTTACTCGGCACGTAGACCAGCCGGAAGTCTGCCGCCTGGCGAACACCAGCCGGGCAGTGGCAGAGGCGCTTAGCGCCCTATTTTAAACGTTACCAAACAACCGTACTGCCGTTACGGAAAGCTACGAAAACCGAGCACAGCCGAGTGCTGCCGGAAGAGCCCGAGTGTCACCCGCCGAAACGCCGCGTCGTTTCGCCCAGGGAAAACGACAAGTTTACCGTATTAATTAACCGCCGAAAACAACGCGTCGTTATCCCCACCCGGGGGCGAACGACGCGATTACCGCTAGACGCTCGGGTATAAAACGGCAGCATTTTTACATCTTATTACCAGACCGGTACCTGATCCAGCTCGAGCTGTACGCACGAGATATTCCGAAACCGATCCTGACAGACACGCAAACACGACGGAACGTGGGGTTGACGAGTTCACAGCCTCCGCCGAGCATTCTCGGTTTCCGCTTCGCTTGCGCTTCCTCTCAACCCTTCCGACCGCATAGATAGAGAGCGGAGTGTTCGCCGCTCTCCTCGAGAGTTCTCGAGCAAACGGTCTACCATCCGACCGCTCCGACCAGACGGACCGTGGGTTATTAAAAAATAAATAAATTTTTATTGTAAAAATATTTTTAAAATTAAAAATTTTTTGAAAAAATTTGATAATTTATATGTTTATATTTGTTTATATTGGGGGGCGAAAGCAGCTGGCATGCAGGACGGACGTGTGTAGTGACGGCTCCGACTTTGAAGTATATACAGAGGCATATAGTGAAAGCTACGAACTGATCCGTGTGCAAGTAATGCAGCCGGAGTGCAAGGCGTAATCGAGAAACCGTAAAACAGTCACAGGGTAAGCCTGATGTGAGTAAAAAGCAACTCCGATTTTGTGCTTGTAAACTTTAAGGTTAGAGAACCGTAACGGCGGTACAAAAGAAAGGCTGAGAATATAAATGTACAATAACGACATCTGCAGTCAACCCGTCAAACCAACAAAAAATTCAACTGGCCTACTCACTCCGAAGTCAAAAAACAAGGGCAGACCGACGTAGAGCGAGCTATTGCTCAGGGAACGAACCAGCTCCTGTGGATCCATAAATCGGTACCTGGCAATAAACTAAGAAGCGAAAAGAAAAAGGAAGGAAGACCAGTCTGATACCAGCCCGAACAACGCGCCAGCGAAAAAATATCACTCAATTCCACAAAGACTGAAAGAAACTGGATTGTACGGATTTGTCGGAGATCTCTCTGCATCGTACGACAAGGAGGAACCAATTAAAACTGAAATGGATACAATTCTTGAGGAGCTGCGGAGTATGAGAGAGGATAACGCGCGACACCTCAGCAATGTGAGCGCACAGATAGCCGCTGCCTCTGACAAACACGATAAGAATATGGAGGAATTGCGAAACGAACTTCGCAAGTGTAAAGAAGATTCGGCACAGAGATACCAAGACTTACAGCTTCAGATCAAGACTCTCGAGCAAAAATGTACGGCAAAAGTGAATGTAATGCAAGACAAGTTTAAGGTAATGAAGAAACAACTGACCGAGGCCCAAAATACCAAAAAAAAACCTCTGGGTGACAGGTGGAGGTGAGCGTTTGCAAAAAAAAGATAGAGAGTCTGGAAAAGGACATTAGAAAAAATAACATCGTGATCTACGGTTTGATGGCACAGCAAGCAAATATAAAGAACGAGGTGGAAGATTTCATTGCAAAGAAATTTGGGCTGCAGAATAAAATACTGGAGGCTACAGCGATCCCAAATAAGGCAAAAAAGATTATTATTAAAGTAAAATTAGATTCCTGGGAATCGAAGTTAAGTATTCTCAAGCAAAAAATGAAGCTGAAGAGTAGTGACACTTTTATCGACCAAGACCTTACATACAAGGAGAGACAAGCTGCAAAAAGACTACGTGTTCTCAGTAGGAAACAGAGGGCGGAAGGGCGCACCGTGAAGATGGGATAGAGAAGCTCATAATCGACGGCGTTCCGTACTACTGGAATAAAAAAAGCAACAATGTGGAAAAATCGAGTAGGGTTGCAGGGACTGAGAATGCTTCTTGAAAGTGCAATCTACCAGTGTGTCAAATATCTCAAAAAACTAGTTAACCATATGGGAATTAGCATAGTGTTCTGAAATGTGCATGGCTTTGGGAATCTGGAAGGAGCAGAAATTCTGGACAATACGGATGTAATATGCATCTGCGAAACTTGGCTGGAAAAAGGCTTGGACAAACCCCCGTGGTACCTGGAGCGCTTCGAACGAATTCTATAAGTTCATGCCGTCAGACTGGTGCATCTATCTCGTGAAAATGTTCAATGCTGTACTTGAGCACGAACGCGTCCCGCGAGAATAGTCAAGTGCCGAGCTAACAATGATATACAAAAAGGGTGACAAAGCGGACCCATCTAACTACCGTGGAATAGCGCTTTTAAACAATGTAACGAAAATCTTTACCCAGATATTGAAGGAGAGGCTCGAACGATATGTAGAAGCGAGAGGTATCTTCCCTGAAGCCCAAATGGGTTTCAGGAGGGGAAGGAGTTGTCCGGAGTGTATTTTCGCGTTGGTGTCGGTAATTCAGCTACAGCTGAGGCTGGGCCAGCGTGAGGTTTATGCAATCTTCGTGGATTTCAGACGTGCATTTGATTCTGTGCCGCACGTGAGGCTCTGGAAAAAGCTTCACGACTTTGGAGTTAGCGTACAATTATTGAGAATAATTAAGTCTCTATACGAACAAGCAATCGTAAAAATTAAGAATCGTAGTGCTTTCTCAAACGTATTTCAGGTTACGGAGGGCGTCCTGCAGGAGGAGTCCCTTAGCCCTTTACTATTTTTACTGTATATATCGGATTTTGAAGAATATTTTAGAGCAAACGGACTGGAGGGGCTCAACATTGATGGCATAAACGACATTATGATGCTTCTGTACGCCGACGATACAGTGATTTTGGCGCACTCACACATCGACCTAAAAAAGAAACTGGAGGCCTTGGAGGAGTACTGCGATAAAAATGGGCTCTCAGTGAACAGTAGTAAAACCAACCTTCTAGTTTTCAAAAAAGGTGGTAGACCGAGGAACATCAAGCAGGAGTTCACAAGATATAAGGACGTGAATCTAGAGGTTGTAAAAACATACGGATATTTGGGCATCCCCGTTACGAGTTCTTCCCTTGGCCATGCGGCAGCTCAGGCGGCAGTAAACAAGGCAAAGCTGGCATCCGCAGCAGTACTTTCCATACTAGCTAGAGCAAAATGTGATTCGTGGGGAGCGGTCAACCAGTTGTATGATAGTATGGTTACTTCCACGCTATTATACGCTTTCCCGGTTTGGGGCCTTAGATATTTATATCAAATTGAAAAAGCACAAATGAACTTCTATAAAAGTTTCCCTCAAACACACCGAACTGGAGACTCAGACTCGAACTGGGAATCGTAAAGATATCTTACAGGGCCATGTGCCTGACCTGGAGTTGGTTTGTGAGGGTGCTTGAACTACCGGATGAGAGTCTATCTAAACTATGCCTGACAAGACTGATGGCGCTGGCCGATAACCTAATTGGCATAAATGAACTCAACTGGGCGACTCAATTCAAAGCATTCTTACTGCAAATGAATTGCGAAGATCTTTGGCGAGTGCGGGACCCGCGAGTGTGGGCAGACAGAATAGAAGAAGTTTTTCGAAAGTACGAGGTAGAGTTGAGGCAGGAAGACTTGGAAAGATGGCGGGAATCTGGAGCCTGCCAATTGAGAGAGCAGATGGAATTGGAGGGTGGGCCTTTGAGGTATCTAACCCTCAGGCTACCCCTGCAATGAAAAGAGTTATAGCCCAGCTGAGATTGACAAACCAATATAATGCTAAAATTACCTTTAAGAAGTGCGTGGGTAAATTAGACCCGCATCAAATTTGCCAGAACTGTAATTTATTAGAGGATGAAACAGTAGTTCATTTTTTTTGTAGATGTCCTCTATATAATGCATATAGAGAACACTTTCTCACGCTTCTAACGCGTGGTGACAGAACCAGGAAGCGCTGGAAACTCTGTTATCCGTTAGCGACATAAAAACAATTAAATCAATCTACTACTATGTAGGAAAAAGCCTTACGCTAAGAGCCTTCTCTCTTAATGAATAATGTTGTATTTGTGGTCGAATTGTTTATGTAATTGTGGGGCTGCTAATCCCTCCCTTGCTATAAGAGACCTTGTAGTACTCTCAGTAAGCAATAAACCATCTATCTATCTATCTCTATATTTGTTTATATTTAATAATGATTAAAATAAATATAAATTAATTAATTAATTTAAATAATTTAAATATTATATTTAATAAAT
>NW_021850279.1:41215-48963 GCF_003651465.1 Formica exsecta
TTTTTGAAAAAATTTAATAATTTATATATATATAATTATTATTATTATTTATATTTAATAATAAATAAAATAAATATTAATAATTTAGGTTAATTAATTTTAAATAAATAATTTGAATATAATATTTTAATGAATTAAAAGAATGTTTATAGAAATAAAATTTATAAATTAATTATGATTAAATTAGTATAAATTTGTTAAAAATAAGAAATTAAAAAAAAAATTTTTTAAAATTTATTAAAGGAATTAGGCAAAAATTTTATTAAATTATTATTTAGTAAATATTAAGTTCACCTGTTTAATAAAAACATGGTTTTATGAATATATTTTAAAATTTATTCTGCTCAATGATAATATATAAATTATTAAATAGCCGCAGTATTTTGACTGTGCAAAGGTAGCATAATCAATTGTCTTTTAATTAAAGACTGGAATGAAGGAATGAATGAAATTTAAACTGTCTATAATAAAAAATTAAAATTTAAATTTTAAGTTAAAATGCTTAAATGAAATTATGGGACGAGAAGACCCTATAGAATTTTATATAAATTTTTAAATGAATATATAAGTAAAAAAATTAAATTTAAAATTATATTTTATTGGACGGCGCTCGTCATAACAAACACGATCACGCGCCACGCGCCGAATACCTGTTGCGTTTATATTTATCGACAGTATACGTCGTACGATCAAGTTACGCATTTAATTAGTAAACCGCGCGTCTAACAGCGACCGCACCCAGAACGTTTCGCGCCCGCACACCGCTGCGCGCCCGCTTCGCGGGATTTAACTTCTTGTATTTGACCGAAAGAGGCGAATAAAGAGATTGACTTACACCCAAAATCTATCGTCGTGTCTCACTACTTTCTCGAGCCCTGATCCTGACCGAGCTTATCCGATCTCGCGAAAGCGGCCCGTCACAATATCTCACTAATCCCTTGGGCGGTCAAAGATTTTCAAAACTATCGAAATATACTACCCAATCTCCCCTCTTTGTTTAAATTAACGATACCGTTCTTATTTCGTCGTACGCCGTTTATCAGTAAATTATTGCGCATGAAAACGCCTCTAAAGAATGGTATAAGCATACGTTTTGCAAATTGTTCCAATTGCACATTGGTTGTTACGGCATTTTTACCGTTTTTTGACGTTTTTATTTAGCCGTTGTTGAGAACCCTCGTCCACGCTTGTATGGAGCGAGCTAAAGTCTATGACCTTCCATAGCGCGATTATGACGTTGCATTTCTTCGAGTTGACGTTGCGCCGCCTTGCTATCAATCACCGCCTTTACGATTCCCGCTGCTCCGCCAGCCAAAGAACCGAGAACTCCCAATAATGGTAAAATTGGTAAGATACCACCGCGCTTCGCTACAGGAAGTATTCGTTTTTTCGCAGTCTTTTTTTTCATCGATGATTTTTTTTTGTTTTCATCCCCATACCGAATTTTGTCTTTGCTTTCATAGCCGCCCAAACAGGTGTAGCGGCTGCTTTTTCGCCAAGAGTCGAATCTCTCGCGGTAATACGTGTTCGCGCTTTCGCGGCGAGTATATTATTCGCAACGTGTCTTTGGTCGAGATCGTTGCTTCGAGAATAAGCTATGTCGTGCTCACGACACGCGGCATCCAATGGATTGATACCTCGATCGCCTCTAGCCACTCGTGTTTCTAAATGAGTTCCCGGTCAGCAAAACTGTTAGCCAGGAATATGTAATTCGATAGGAAGTGCGTTTATCGTACGATTTAACAAACCGCTACCTCTTATAGTTTTCGCTGGCATTTGCCACAATCTTTTATTAACGGTGTTGGACCGTCGATATATGTTTGTTGCCAAATTTTTGCGACAAATTTTCCTTCCGTCTCGCGGCTAAACGATAAACGCGACCGCCGACTCGTTCTCTCCGTCGCGCGGGTGTAAATTGCGCCGACGAACAGGAGCTAATTTGCTGAACGGAAGATGCGGAATAGTCGTTGACAAAAACGGAAAAACGGAGAAAAAAAGCCACGTGCCTGGTGGGAACGGGATGTTAGGAGTTTCGCGCGTCCCTTGAGATCCGAGAGATAATCGCCATAATCGAACTTGGGCGTCAGATACGATCTTTCACGTATCAATTCGCGAAACGGCAAATTATAATGTCGCATGCATCGACGATATTGTCGAATCTCTGAATCAACCTTTAGTTCGGAAAGCTTGTCCCACAATTGTTCCACGTAGCCACCAAAGTCTCGCAGTAAAACAATCTTGGGGATAATCTGTAACTGCTTGGCACTAAGCTCGAGAATATCACTGTTAACCGACAGAAGAAGAAACATTTTCAAGACTGAACGGTTTCGATTCGGTGCACCTCTATAAATAGGGCCCCGATGACTCATTTTCCAAAAATCTGATTTGAGATTCGCGAGAGCAAACATGCGGTTCGTGCGACAAGCGACGATAATAATCAAAGTGACAAATTTTGATAAAACACGACTAATGTCCGAGAAAGAAATACGCAAACATGGAAACATGCTGCCGATCACTATACGCGGTATCATTTGCGGTCCTTCGAATTGCGGTAAGACTACCGTGTTGATAAGTTTCATAGAAAGTCCACACGGTGTACGTTTCGAAAATGTGTGCGTATACTCGAAATCGCTTCAACAACCGAAATATCGATACTTGGAAAATTTGATGTCACCGATTGTCGAAATTGGTTATTTTACATTCTTTAATAATAGTGACGTTATTCTACCGAGCGAGGCGCTTCCGAATTTCATTTTTATCTTTGATAACGTAGCGTATAATAAGCAAGATCCTATAGGAGAGTACTTTGCAATCGGTCAACACTCGTGCGTCGACTGTTTCTATCTTTGTCAAACGTATGCCAAGATACCTAAGCATCTCATACGCGACAATGCGAATTTATTGATTTTATTTAAACAAAATGGTACAAACTTGAAACATGTATACAATGATCATGTAAATACTGACAATCATCTTACGACGATTTTTGCACATTCTGTCAGAAATGTTGGCAACACGAGTATGGATTTGTAGTGATTGATAAAGACAGTTTACAGACTAATGGACGATATCGAAAAGGATTTAACGATTTTGCAATACTGTAGAGTTGTTAGCCGTTATTGACACATCAATCGAACAATGTCTAAAAATTTTTGTCCGAGCAACATGACGATGACGATTGACAATGACGATCACGAGAAGATTGCGAGAAAGATTGCAAAAACGAGCGAATCAATCCGCAAAAAATATCGCTCTTTAAAAACTGATCAAGTAGAGGAAGACGTCGCATATTGGCACTTTAACCCAATTACCAAACCTCTAAAACAGTTTGTCGAAAATACAATCAATGTGGAATCCAATGAACCGAAAATCGAGCCATTGAATATGCCCGAAGACAAGCATCTGAAAAAAGAGTCAAAATATGGAACAAAACGGACACGGTCAAATATATCATTGAACGATTCGCTAATAACTTCTACTCCAAATCAATCAAAACGTAAGCGAATGAAACAATTATCAAATGTGGTTACTTCTACTCCGATAAATGACGTACAACCAAGTCAAATATTGCACGAAAGACCGTCTCCATCTGTGGATGAAATTTTCGAAACCACGCCTGAAACGCTTGTGACATTGGTTCAACATCTATTCCAAACGCCCGAAGGTCAAAATACATTACGCGCACACTTGGGTCCACTAGGGCAAAAATATGTGAGAGCTATTTTGAGTCAAGATAAAAATACCAATATGGATTATGTATAGGGTGTTAAATTTTGCAACGAAAGAATGATGATTGATGATAAAATTTTTGATGTGGATAAAGATGACAATATAATTATCAGTGGAATAAAATACGTGGGAACACCAGATGTTTATGAGTTGATTTTCAAGAGAATTCCCGACGATGACATATACACTGAGGATGATATGTATAAATACAAAAGTATATTACTGGCGACAAATGCGCACCCAAGTAGCACATGAAGCTTTGAAACGTCTGCGATAACGTTGTCGCAACTTAAACTGCAGCATTTTTGTCTACCACAGCTACTGCCACAACGTCATTGTGACGTTCTGATAAAGTTGTGACAGCAAAAATGGGACAACATTTTTCGGCTTTGAAAACGATGTCACAGCCATTTGGCTGCATAACTATGTTGCTGTAAAGACGTTGTCATAGCCATTTGGCTGCACAACTATTTTGCCGTAAAGATGTTGTCATAGCCACATTACGGCAATGATAGTAATAAAGATAAACAAACTAATAAACGGATAATGTTTTTCATATGTAAATTTATATTCAATGAAAGTTAAATTTTAATTTTAAAATTATATAAAAAGATTGAAAAGAGTATCAAAAAAAATTTTTGGCTTCAACTGGTATTGAACCTTTGACAACCCGGAACCTTTGCCTTACTAAACTTAAATCAAATTTAAAGATTATATAATCGTTGCAAATTATTACAATTTATAACGTACATATAAAGTATACTAGAGCGGACGCAAATTTATATAAGTACAGTGATTACAGAGCTACACACATCCTTAAATAATAATTTTAGAGCCGCATAAATGAACGCATGGGTCCGCAGTAGTATAGCTAGGCCGGTTTTAACACAGGTCCTCTGAGGGGGGGTGAGAGGCGAGGGGAAACCGGCGCGGGGGTATGACGTCACGCGGGGGAATCGCGTCCTAACCGGTTGGCGAGGGGTCCACGCAGAGGGGGGAAGGGGACCGCGTCCTAACCGATGGGCGAGGGTTCCGCGGGGAGGGGGGAGGGGGACCGCGTCCTAACCGATAGGCGAGGGACCTGCTAACCTAACCGGTTGGCGAGGGACCCTCGGAGAGGGGGAGGGAGACCCGCGGCGAAACCGATTGGCGAGGAACCCGCGGGGAAGAGGGAACGCGAAGGTACGATGCCGCGAGGAGGCGTGGGAGAAGGATAGCGCGCGGCGTCCGCAATGTGTAAGAGAAGGATAGCGCTAATGATATTCTATGGGCGTGGGAGAAGGATAGCGTCCGCATGCACGTTGGAGAGAGATGGCGCGAGGCGTCCGCGTGTAGGAAAAGGATGACGTTCGCATGCACTTGGGAGAGAGAGAGATAGCGCGAAGCATGCACGTGGATGATACGGCGTTCGCAAGGCGGTATGAGGGAGATAGTGCGAGGCATCCACAATGTGTAGGAGAAGGATAGCGTCCGCATGCTAAGTTTGCAGACTGTGCATATCTATTACACTGTTTTTATTCATACATAAAGGATGGAATAAATAATTAAATTCACAGGTAAATAGTAAAATAACTTATTTATTACAAGCATCGTGAAGAATATCATTTACAGCACATGTCAATAACTCGCAATCTATGAGTGATTCGCCGTTAAACATATCACTGTACGTATATATTTAATAAAATACATTGTAGAAATAATTGAACAAAAAATAAAATAGAGTTGTGCAAATTAGAAACTTGCACATTGCTTCCTCATCCTTTTATCTTACAATGTTTAAGCTGCTTTAAGCATGCGGATTTTTCAATTTTTTGCAGCCTCCGCCGAGCATTCTCGGCTTCCGAGCCGCTTTACGATCAGTTGAAATCCAGGATCGCTTCTCTCGAGAGTTCGCGGGATCGTTATGTACTATTATTCCGCACCGATAGAGGCCTAATAAATTAACAGTTCATTATAAATTTATTTACATCGTGTGTCTCAAATACTTTCTACGAGCCCTGATCACGACCGAGCGAATCCGCGAGCTCATAAAAAGTACACCCGTTACATGTAACGTACAATGTAATCGACGTTATTACAGTAAGGGTTAAGTAATTTTATAATTCACTATTTGTAATAAAGTCCGCAATATAATAGTGCCATTTTATATATTATACAAAATATTGGGTTGAACGGAAAGTTCGTTCCATTTTTTACTAACAGATGAAGACCGAAAAAACAACACGAACTTTCCGTTCAACCCAATACTTATTTTAAACGTAATAGTGTAATTTTTTAATAAAAATAAAACGCATTTTAATTTTCTTGAGAGATTCTATAATATATCTATAAATGCAAGATTGATTTGATGACAAATACTATTTCAAATTACAAATTCTCACAAACTGGATTGCTTCCAAGTACTTGGCTAGTTAACTATTGATTTCATATTTAGTTTTTATTTTTTAGGGGAAAATTTTTTAAATAATTTTTTTTTGGAGGTAAATATTTTTTTAAACTTGTTGTTGCGTACAAGGGATATTTTTTATGTACTTGGCGTACCTTTTTTACCTTTGTAAGGTTTTTTTAGTGGGATATCACTGATTTTTGTAAAAACTTAATATTTAAATTTTTTTGTTTGCAAAATGCGAAGTATTACATTATATACATGGATGTGATTTTTTTTAAAGATTTATTCAATACGAAGGAAATTCTTTTTTGGAAGGAATTATACACCTATAAATAGTATATATTTACAAAGCTTATACCATATTGAATTTCAGCGGACACAATCACAACGTATCTTAATGCTCAATCTCTTATTGTCAATCACTTAAAACACGATATAATTTTAATAAGATATAATTTTATTTTTATAGATATAATTTTAATACAGAAGTTAAACTGCAAGGTATTTTGTAAATATAATCTTCATACATAAATTAAACTGTATATAAACTACATAATCAAAAATAATAATATGTAAGTAAATAAATATCAAAATATAGAAAGCAATAGAAAGAAAATTCTTTTACGAAGCGGATGAACTTGTTTCATATTCATATATTTAATATGAATATGAAACAAGTCCATTATTCTATTGAATAAACTCATATATATAAACAGTATATAATTCCTTCTAAAATGTATTCTAATAAATAATATAAACAGAAGAGATCAAATATTTTTTTGCATTTATTGGTTTATTAAATATGCTTATATATCGCGAAATGGTGCAATACAAGAAGGAAAGTGATTCCTTCTAAAATCGATGTCATATTGAGCAAAATTAGATTATATTAGCGAATGTTTACACTTGAGTGAATCAGTGCATTATCATTTCCAGATAACAAAACATATAATAAACAAAACATAACAATTAACATATTTGTGATAAATACATTTCCAGATAGCAAAATGCTAGCAGTATGCCAACAAATTCAATCATGACTTTGCAGCAGATTCCGCTTTGCTGCATCCTCATTAAGCGTAATTTCTGGAAGCAGGACTTGTCGATATAATATAATAGAGAAAATGAAGCAAATATTAAGTATTATTTGCTATTACGTCATTACAGCAGATATGTAGCAAATATCGAGCGAAGTCTGCCATATCAGATCTGACGGCAGAAATGCGGCAGAAATCAAACATGGCCTGCCGTTACAATGTGACGGCAGAAACGCAGCAAAAATCGAGCGTAGGCTGCTGTCACAATGTGACGACGAAAACACAGTAAAGATAAAACACACCTGAAAAGCATAATTACTAATATAGATGCAATAAAAACTAAATATTGGCATAGTTATAAATATTTAATTAGATATATAAAGGAGGGTATGCATTTTGGGCAATTTGGGAAGCACACGGGGATCGTTGGGCTCACCTTTTTTTTATTCAATTTCACTTACTGAACTTGAAAATCATAGTCAAAATAGTCTTAGTATCCAGGAAAAATTTTGAAACACATTTTAAACAGAAGAAAGCAACGGTTGATTTTGTCACTTTCTCGAGCCACCTCAACAAACCTAAAAAAAAAAAAA
>NW_021850279.1:49031-54767 GCF_003651465.1 Formica exsecta
TTTAAAAGTGCCCCGTGCCAAACTGATCGACTTGTTTTGAAATTAATCATAAGCTTTACCAGATAGATCAGAAACGAAAAGGATTAAAATTTAAGTGACATACAAATACTTGGCATGCCCGATCTGAAATAAAAATTTGCAAAAGATTGTCAGAAATCATTATCAATATATTAATAAAAATATATGACTTATAATGTGACCCGGGCACGCCAAGTTGTTGTTTGTCACTTCAATCTTAATCCTTTTCGTCCTGGGCTTATCTGGTAAAGCTTATGATTAATTTCATAACAAGTCGATCAGTTTGGCACCGGGCACTTTTAAATTCGAAATTGGTGATCAATGTAATCGACGTTATTACAGTAAGGGTTAAGTAATTTTATGATTTACTATGTAATAAAATCCGCAATGTAATAATGCTATTTTATATATTATACAAAATATTTATTTGGAACATAATAGTGTGTAATTTATTAATAAAAATAAAATGCATTTTAATTTTCATGAGAAAATCTACAATATATATATAAGTGCAAGATTAATTTTATAACAAATACTATTTCAATTTACAAATTCTCACAAACTGAATTGCTTCTAAGTACTTGGCCAGTTAACTATTGATTTCATATTTAGTTTTGATTTTTTATTTTTAGAGGTTTTTTATTTTTTACGGGAAAATTTTTTAAATAATTATTTTTCAGAGGTAAATATTTTTTTTAACTTTTTGTTGCATATAAGAGATATTTTTTATGTACATGGCGTACTTTTTTATCTTTGTGACGTTTTTTAGTAGGATATCACTGCTTTTTGTAAAATCTTAATTGTAAGACAGCGAGTCAATTTGGAGTTTGTCAGGAGAATGGCTTTCGAAAAAGGATATCGTTTAAAACAGAGGAATAATGCGTACAGGAGCAATGTTGTATATTTTAGAACAGAACGCGATAAATCGTTAATGCACAATGTTAGTTAACACAAACACTTAAACGAATGCGTATAATTGGTCAGAGCAAATAATCGAACACACAAACTATCAAACAATAACTCGAGAAACGGAGGCAGCAAAGCAATAAGAGCTTTAACGCTGGAAACCGACGAGACGTCCGTACTGTAACGCGTATTCGTGCAAAAGACGCCCGGTCAGCCACAGGTTCATGCAACAGCCCTCGTTACCAGGGAAACGTACATTTGTTGTCTAACAAGGCTCGTTGTTAGGGAAACGTTTACACATTGTTTATAACATGTTATTAAGTTGCTAATTACTAAGCATTCAAATTATGGCGCCCTATTATTATGCGCATGCGGGAGCGCTGCTAGCGCGACCGCTAATTAATCGATTGTAACGCCATCAACAGCCAATTTCTTACATAATATTTAAATTTTTTTTGCAAAATACGAAGTATTACATTATATACATGAATGTGGTTTTCTTTTTAAAGATTTATTCAATAGAAAGGAAATTCTTTTTTAGAAGGAATTATACATAGTATAAATAGTATATATTTACAAAGCTTATACCATATTGAATTTCAGCGGACACAATCACAACGTATCTTAATGCTCAATCTCTTATTGTCAATCACTTAAAACACGATATAATTTTAATAAGATATAATTTTATTTTTATAGATATAATTTTAATACAGAAGTTAAACTGCAAGGTATTTTGTAAATATAATCTTCATACATAAATTAAACTGTATATAAACTACATAATCAAAAATAATAATATGTAAGTAAATAAATATCAAAATATAGAAAGCAATAGAAAGAAAATTCTTTTACGAAGCGGATGAACTTGTTTCATATTCATATATTTAATATGAATATGAAACAAGTCCATTATTCTATTGAATAAACTCATATATATAAACAGTATATAATTCCTTCTAAAATGTATTCTAATAAATAATATAAACAGAAGAGATCAAATATTTTTTTGCATTTATTGGTTTATTAAATATGCTTATATATCGCGAAATGGTGCAATACAAGAAGGAAAGTGATTCCTTCTAAAATCGATGTCATATTGAGCAAAATTAGATTATATTAGCGAATGTTTACACTTGAGTGAATCAGTGCATTATCATTTCCAGATAACAAAACATATAATAAACAAAACATAACAATTAACATATTTGTGATAAATACATTTCCAGATAGCAAAATGCTAGCAGTATGCCAACAAATTCAATCATGACTTTGCAGCAGATTCCGCTTTGCTGCATCCTCATTAAGCGTAATTTCTGGAAGCAGGACTTGTCGATATAATATAATAGAGAAAATGAAGCAAATATTAAGTATTATTTGCTATTACGTCATTACAGCAGATATGTAGCAAATATCGAGCGAAGTCTGCCATATCAGATCTGACGGCAGAAATGCGGCAGAAATCAAACATGGCCTGCCGTTACAATGTGACGGCAGAAACGCAGCAAAAATCGAGCGTAGGCTGCTGTCACAATGTGACGACGAAAACACAGTAAAGATAAAACACACCTGAAAAGCATAATTACTAATATAGATGCAATAAAAACTAAATATTGGCATAGTTATAAATATTTAATTAGATATATAAAGGAGGGTATGCATTTTGGGCAATTTGGGAAGCACACGGGGATCGTTGGGCTCACCTTTTTTTTATTCAATTTCACTTACTGAACTTGAAAATCATAGTCAAAATAGTCTTAGTATCCAGGAAAAATTTTGAAACACATTTTAAACAGAAGAAAGCAACGGTTGATTTTGTCACTTTCTCGAGCCACCTCAACAAACCTAAAAAAAAAAAAAAGAAAAAATAGAATAAGGAAATAATTTATTGATTACAAATCTACATACTTATTTTTTGACATAGTCATCATTTAATTGGATGAATTTCTCCCAACATGTGATAAGTTTTTCGCATGCCAATAATGGAAAATTCAGGCGATCTATTCTTGATCTATGACTACGTTGCTTGTTTCACTTCACCTATTTCCTAACTTCAAAAGAGACATTAAGGGGCTCATTTCACTACGGATGATGAAGTGTAGTAAGCAGTGCAGTCACGTATCAAGAATAGGTCGTCTGAATTTTTCATTGACCACGTTTACACCCAGCGACCTGATCGCGGCCTGACCTATACCGTGACCCAAAGTAGGTCTAGTCATTAACCGTTTACACCGAAAGACTTAAGAATTGACAGGGTCGCATTTAGTCCACGCTAGTCCAATTCGCCGGTTTAACCTTGACAGCTCAACAAAACAAGCGAGCAAATAAGCTTTTAGATCGCATTGCGATTGATCGCGCGTTTACACCGAAAAAGCAGGCGGTTTATTTCAGGTCAGGTCACTAAAATACGAAGTCTGACCTAAAGCCAGGTCGAGTCGCCTGTCAAATGTTTACAGCAGGCGGCCTAAATAATTTAGGTCGAATTTGAGATATAGGCCGCGGCCTAAATGCTAGGTGTAAATATGGTCATTGACGGCATGTGAAAACTTGTCACACATTGAGAAAAATGTATCTAATTAAATAGTAATTATATTGAAAAATAAGTATGTAGATTTGTAATCGATAAATTATACTTTTATTCTATTTTTTGTATTTTTGAATATCTGGTTTCGTTCTTGAGATAACTGAGCGTGTGCATTACTTTTCAGTCCGCTTTCGTAGAACATCTTTTATTTTCAAAATGTACGATAATAATAACTGCGCCGTATGCAATACCTCTACTCTCCGCTGCTAGAAATTATTTTGTAATATCTTAAGATAAAAAATTCTGTAAAAGATGTTATAAATCATATAAAAAAGTACTATTAGTCATGCTACTTTTTGTATTGATGATCAAATTCCTGGATCTAGTAACAAGAATAGGGATGAAAAAGTAAATCTGAGTTTTCCGCGAATGTTGTGCAAAACTCGGTCTTGTTTATTCGATTGTGATGTTACACACAATTTAATGACAATCCCGAAAAATGTGAGGATTAACTTCTTTACATATCATCGAATTTTCATTCCAAAGAGAGCCTCTTGTTGCCGAAATCATATTAATGACAGTTTCAATAATTTTACTGAAGATACTCTTGATAAGATACCAACAATTAAAAGATTAGAAAAGACCAATCTATATCCAAATGAGATTGTTGACCTAATTGATGATTTAAAATTGAAATGTGCAGAGAAGAAAGGTAATGAGAAAGTCCTTGTTGATAATATCAACATTAGAGACTTTAAAGATCAGTTTGGTCTTACTAAAGAGAATTTTAAGCATTTTTGTGATCACATAAAAAATGAAGATAAATCAGAAAAAGCTTTAGCGGCATATTTGATATACTTACGGACTGGACGAACACAATCATCCATTGCAGCACGATTTCACTGTGACCAATCGACTATAGCTCGATTAATCGCAAGAGGTCGTACAGATTTTCAAAATAATGTTGTGCCGCAATATTTGGGAATAAGTAGCCGTAATATTTTGCGAGCTCACTCCACAGAGATAGCTAATACTTTGTATTCTCTAACTAATGACGCAGTCATCTATCTGGGACGGCACATATTTATCCTCCAAAATCCAGTAATTTTAGGTTTCAGAAATTGACCTTTAGTGGCCAAAAAAGAGAAATTACAGAAATCTATAGTCTGTGTCACTCCAGATGGATTTATTACTGACATTTTTGGTCCTAATAATCTATGGGCTGCTAATATGAGTGACTTCGACATTTTAAGATCGATTATGAGTATAGAATGGTTCGATCAGACATTCAAGTCTAACAATGTTTTTGTTTTGGACCGAGGATTTGATCGAATAAAGAATGCTCTCGAAAATAAAGTTTTTCGAGTTGAGATAACGTACAATTCTTCAAAAGGAAAAAACAATTCTTTAGCAAGCAAGCGAATATATCGAGGCGATGTACCAAAGTTCGATGGATTGTTGAATGCGTCAACAGAAAACTTAAAGAGAATAAATATCTTGCTCGAACATTACCCATCGAATGCGTTCCGCATTTATTAATTGATACCAGGATAGAGTGAGTTTCGATTGCGCACATTACCGATCGGACACGACAATATTTCCCAATCGGACACAGACCCAATCGGACACAGGCTCGATCGGACACAGTCCCGATCGGACACAGGCTCGATCGGACACAGACCCGATTGGACACAGTTCCGATTGGACACATACTGTTGCAATCGGACACAGTCCCAATCGGACACAGGCTCGATCGGACACAGGCCCAATCGAACACAATTCCGATCGGACACATATGGTTGCAATCGGACACAGGCCTGATCGGACACAGGCCCGATCGGACGCAGGCCCGATCGGACACAAGCCCAATCGGACACAGGCTCAATCGGACACAGACCCGATCGCGAAGCTAGGTGCACCTTACAATTGTTGTGTGGATGGGAAAATGTATGCGTGGACACAGTGAGTTCCGCCCCCCCCCTACGGGGGGGCTCCACTATCAAAAAACTAGACACATAAGTTTGCGTTGAACCTCGCCTCGCGTGGAAAGTTGTAAACCTATGTGGAACCTTACTACGCATTAAAAAGTATATACGTGGAGGCAGTATGTTCTGCCCTCCCCCCCCCTACGGAGAGGCTCCACTTCCGGAAGATATAACCTAACCCAAACCTATATATTTCTGATATACTGTGTCCGATCGGGATGGTGTCCGATTGCAATCATACGTGTCCGATCGGAACTGTGTCCGATTGGGAAATATTGTCGTGTCCGATCGGTAATGTGCGCA
>NW_021850279.1:55173-57755 GCF_003651465.1 Formica exsecta
ATCGGGACTGTGTCCGATTGGGACTGTGTCCGATTGCAACAGTATGTGTCCGATCGGAACTGTGTCCAATTGGGACTGTGTCCGATCGGGTCTGTGTCCGATCGGGAAATATTGTCGTGTCCGATCGGTAATGTGCGCAGTCGGGACGATCCCCCAGGATAGCTGCTGTTTTACATAATGCATATGGCTCACGTTTACAGTCTGATAATGATGATTGTAGAGTAGCTAAAACATTGCTTGCTAAAATTTATCAAATGTTTTGCAATTATTAGTAGAAAAATGCGGTTTAAACCGACAAAAACGCCAGTTTGAAAAGTTGAAAAAAGAGGACATTCTTATTTTTCCTCGATTTTCTAATGAAGAACGAAACTTGAGTGGATTGTATCAATTTTCATTGGCAAAATCCTATATAGGAGATCATTCGTTTGACGGTGACTAGGAATTCGAGATGATAAATGAAGAATCTCATCTGGATTATCGAGTTTTTAATATATTTGACACCGAAGTTTTTAACGTCATCAAACATATGAATAAGATTATGCACGTTTTGCGAAACTTTGTTCGCCATATATAATTTTAAAACTGTGCACAAAATGGTTCAATAACTGTTGTGCATAATCTAAGTATTGCTTACATAAATTTGAGCTACAAATTATCCTGACAACAACGTTAAGACTTACGAAATGGTGATATAAACTTGAACTAAGTACTGATTCGAGCACAACAGGGCCAGTATATAATAAAAATTGGCGAAATTTTGTACCGTTCCATTGTGCAAGATATTTTAGCGACCTTGGTTTTCTTACAAATTCTACGGTATATTCGGTCTGAGTTTGATCAAATGATGAGATATTCGTTAAACTTTGACGTGAAGAAGACGAACCTGTAATTTGCCACTAACTATATCATTTAGCATTTTTCGTACTGTACCGAAACAGATTACATGTAGATAATCCAACACTACATTTGTTACTAAACCTAAATTAGGAATATCTGATGCCAAGATGCTACGTCCTAAATGATAACAATCATCCATCTGATTTACAGTCTTTATCTGTTCGTCTTCTTGCATCGTTTTCCGAAAAACATACTCTATTTTTTCTAAAATCACCCTCTACACAACATTTGGTACAACTAGAGAGTACCCTGAAAAAGTTTTTACATTTAGTATAAATAAAAGCTTTTGCTGGAGCATCACAAATTATTTGTTTGATGACAACTTTATATATTTTCCCGTTATGGACCAAACCATTTCGAACAATATCGATAGCTTCTGTGACAAAATATTTTAAAAATACGGCAGCATCGCTCGGTTTACAATTTCCGTGATACGCGCCTATTAAAAAAACGATGCTATAATCGATCAGACAACCCAATATTGGTCACAGTACACTAGTTGAAGATTTAGACAATGGTAACCCGTCGATATTAATAGACAAAGAAATAGTATTTTCAAATTCAACAATCATTGTAGAATTTTGTTCAATAAAGTCTATTAAGCTGCAACCTAAGCCGTAATGTCAGTAAAATCCTGGTTCCATTTCTTTAATTTCCGTATGTCTTGAAGTCTGTAATAATGTTCGCGGATCGGTTGGTAAATCCGAAATATGAGGGTCGGTTTTTAATACTTGCAGAAACGCTGATAAATCGGAATGCGAAATGTTTTTTTCTACTGCCCACTTTGCAAGACGGACTTTTAATTCGACTTTTTGTAACTGCTGATTAATATTTACGACTTCATTTTCGCGATATTCAGCATTAATTTGAAATGCATCATTGCAATTATCTTCTTTTGAACTATTATTACTCGAGTAGAAAGACACCTCTTCAATGTTCGCTTTATTAACATGTGCATCAAATATTTGCTCGTTTGAATATTCAACTGAAGACGATGAATTTGAAACTATGTTGGAAGCTATCGACGGTCATCCAACCATGGAGGGACACGTCTAATGGATTATAAGTACCGACACGGAGATTTCTTTGTTAATTTGCGACATTTTACCATGATGATAGTTTTAATTTTACTTAGACTATAATGACAGTTTTAATATTTATTTATTAATTATTTTTTTCTATTTATTCATACATTCCGATACGTTTGCGATTGTCATCAATTTCCGCTTTTGATATCGAATTTATATAATTTTTAATTTTTTATGCGCTGAAGATGGTCCAAAAAAAGGACCGAAACGTTCGCGGTTTACTATTGATGTAAATAAATAAGTATTTGCGCCCCATATTTATGCCGGCTCCTTATTGCCATTTCTTCCACTTATTAAGTTTTATTTATAAAATTATAATTTTAAAAATTTGTAATAAATGAGAGAGAGAGAGGGGGGGGAGAGGGGAGATGAGAGAGAGAGGGACAGAGAGGAAGAGAGATGAGCAACAGTCGTAATTGTAGAAAGCGCCGCGGAGAAAATCGAACGGACTTGTTACGCTCAGTTTGTGCGGACTCCTAAGTTTAGAGCTGCCCGGCGAGGTGGATTTGAACCACGTGGTCTGTCCTCGTGTATAATTTCGCGTGCGACACGACGGGCTCGAAATAATTTCGAATTCCGCCGCTCCTTACATAAACG
>NW_021850279.1:57863-64299 GCF_003651465.1 Formica exsecta
GGGGGAGAGGGGAGAGGGGGAGAGGGGCGAGGGGCGAGGGAGAGAGGGGCGAGGGAGAGAGGGAGAGAGGGGGAGAGGTAGAGAGGGAGCGAGGGAGAGAGGGAGAGAGATCTTTATTAGCTTTCTCAGCAATTTGTAATAAAAATCTGGTTTACATTAATTACAATATACTCCTTTAACATTCGCTTAAACGGCACAATTCTTTTATTCCGCTTTATTTCAGCTGGCAAGGCGTTATACATTTTCACTCCTTCGTAAAACATACTCTTTTGCGCACTCCTTGTTCTCCGATATTTTATTGCAATATCCCCAGCTTGTCATGTTTGCCTTTCACTCTCATTTCCCACAATTTCTAATCTATTTCTTAATTGTTCCGGTAACATGTTCCTTAAAATCTTAAAAATAAATATACACACATTATAATATAGCCTCTGTTTTATGGACATAAACTGCAGCGCTTGCAGCATACGCTCCACTTTGGTATGTCTATCACATTGCAATATAATCCTCATGGCCAGGTTTTGTGCTTTTTGCAATTTACTCTGCTATGTTTCTCCCATATCAATTAACAGCGTCGCACAATACTCAAAGTGAAGCGCTACAATTGTCTTATACACAATACATCTAGTGTATGCCGATATATAATTACCTATTCTATTAAAAAAATAATCTTTCTCTATCTATTGTTTCAAAGGCTCGCTTAAGATCCATGAAAATTACCCTACTATTTTTGCCTCACTAACTATCAATTTCCATTCATCAATGACTGTTTGAATCGCTGTTTCACACGAATACTGTTTTCTAAAGCCCGACTGATGTTCTGTTATAATACAATTATCTTCCAAATACGTTTCAATTTGCTTTTTAACTACTAATTCCAACACTTTTTCAAATATTGGTAACATATTTATAGGCCTAAATTCACTTGCTTTTCTAGCTTTCTCTATTTTTGGAATCTGTATTATTGTAGACGTTTTCCAACCTTTTGCACAGCAACCTTCCTTCAAAGAATTACTTATTATATCAACAAATTCCTCTTTTATTACGCAAAATACTGCCTTTAATATATCGCTAGTTATTCCCCCCTCTGTACCTTTCTTTTTCGGTAGTGCCATAACAATTTCCTGTAAATGCTCTATACTAATCATTTCAAATTTTTCCATAATTCCCTCGTTTTCAATAACATAAATAATTCTTTTACATGCACTCCCAGTTTTACTCCCATTTATAGATTTTACTATACTATTAATACTTTGTATATAATATAAATTAAATTTATCTGCTATATTGCATCCTTCAGTGCTGTCTAATATTTCAAAATCTATATCCTCTACTTCCCTCTTACCTTCTGGTTCGCCTCTAATTATTTCTTTTAGTGTTTTCCACGTAGATGTAGGATTTTCTTTATTAAGATCTATCATATTTTCATAATATTCTTTATTTTTTGTCCTAATTAATTTAACTACTGTATTTCTTTCTATTTTAAATTGCAACCAATTTTGTTCTGTATCAGCATATAATGCCTTCCTATATGCCTCATCCCTTTTAGCCGCTGCTTCTCTTATTTCATCCGAAAAAACCACTTTTTCCCTTCCCATATTCTCGGAATTCTAAAATTTTTTCTAGGTGCTGTAGCGTCCAACGCATTTACTATACTATCAACAAATTCCTTCGCTCTCACAATGATATCCATATCTTGGTTTTTCTCTAATTTATTTTCCACTAATTTAATAAATTCATCTATATTAAACTCTCTATAATTCCTAACACTAAGTTCTCTGTATTTATCATCAAATTTATTCGCATTCAGTTCAACTTTAAGCCACGCATGGTCCGATAATTTTTATTTTGGGCTTCATCTGCGGTGATTCCGTAACTTTGAAATTTTCTCCCAGTTTGTCGTGCACTGTGGCTCTCAACTTTTTCATTTCTTCTCCAGTTTCACAACCCATGATCACTGTTCCCTTGCTTCCTTCTTTTAGCTTCGTTATTCCCATCGCCATGTTTTTGATATCTATTTTTTCTTTTATCAATTTTTTTGTAACTTTACTCTCTTGTTGAATCTTGGGTTTGATAATTATAACATTCTCTTTCTTTTTCTCTTTAGCCGCTTCACTATAGCTCCTTTGTATTCCTCCTGTTGATCCACATACTTCTCCCTGTATCATTCTTTTCAACTCTTCTAGCAGTTCCTGCTTAACATTTCCCAATTCTTCTCGAACTATTTCCTTGACCATCATTTTAATTTCCTTCTTACATGCTGTTTCATCTTTTATTTCTTTTACAATTTTTACCAGCCAATCTATTTTTACGTCAATAGTTGATGATCCACTCACTCCTGGTATTCTATTTCCACTACTTGGCGTCGTAAACAAACCTATAGATCCTGTAGATCCTAGTCTGTCCCTGCTGCCCCCGGCCACTGCCGATGTCTTCTTCATATCTGCTTCACTTTCAATTGTAAATTTGTCAAATAGGCCAGAACACGGTACTAATTCTTGATTTCTATCATAAATCTTATGCTTGCTTACACATCCTGGATGATAAAACAGCCCAATACGATTTACCTGATAACAAGACTTGCATATCACAACTTGATTTTTTATTGTCTTTTTACATGCCGAGCATCGATACTCAGCATATTCATTGTCCATGCCGATAATTATCGGCCGAAACCGCTAATATCAGCGTAAGCGATCAGTCACCTCTGTTCCACTGTCACACGTCATCAATTTTGTGTCCACCTTTAATGTCTACCTGTCGTGTAAAACTTTGATGTCCCAGACAGGAAATGCACTTCTCACGCCCACAAATTTGCATATCCCGGCTAGATAACACTCATGGCTAATGCCGGTCTATGCCGCTATGATTTGAATAACTTTTTACCACTTCCCGTAACTATTTAACCGTTTAAAAGTTATTACTTTTGCAGAGCGATGTTTGACACGTCTTCTCCACAGAGAAAGGGGGGAGGGAGGGAGGGAGAGAGAGAGGGAGGGGTGAGAGAGAGAGAAGAGGGGGAGAGAGAAGGGGAGAAAGAGGGGGGAGAGAGCGAATATATTGTTGCGTCCGCGGATCAGAATCGAGATAAATCGTCTCACGCAATACACAACCGGCACTCACACTCCGCGTCGTAAATAATAACTCTTAGTTATGAAAAAACAAGAACTTTAATGAAACAGAACTATGTAACTATTCACAGAAATAGAGAAAAGAGAATATTGTTAATAATCTTGAACACGTCCGCGCGGATTGTCATCCGTCACAAGACTAAGATGGCGACCGAAAAACACAAAATGTCCGCCGTTGTTTTTTAACAAACTCCCCGGCAACGCGCTTAGAGACGATCTCTCGAACACGGGCATAACCCAGAGATGCAACATTGCCTTCTCTCTTCAAAATTGTCGTCCCGGCAATCAAAAATGGAGAGAAATATTCCACCAGTGCATAACGACTCCATGGTTCCGACGAATCTTCCTGCTCTACCTTCGACTCTTGTCCAAGTTACCGAGCGATACGCCATCTTGAACCCAATCGTCTATCAGCACATTTCAATGTCGATTCCAGGGTTCCGACGAATCTTCCTGCTCTACCTTGGACTCCTGTCCAAGTTACCGAGCGATACGCCATCTTGGACCCAATCGACTATCAATATTCCTCCCGATTTTGCGTACTGGTATTTCTCGTACTCTGCCTCCTGAACTCCGGAAATTTCTCCTCTTAACGTTGCTGTCGAAAAATCTTCGGACAAGAGGGGGATATCTACTGTGGACCCGACATCCTCCAAAGAGGACTCCTCAAACTCCTGCCTTGATGTTTTAATATTTCCCTCTTAAAAATCCAAACATTATTCTTTATTGGGTTCCGATAAATTTCCTAACTAAAAATCTGTCTCCCATAAAATGGAGCTAACCTATCAGCATGAACAACTTTACTCCTATGCCTATTCGATTTCCGAATACCAAAAACAACATCACTAAGTTTTTTCACTATTTAATAGGAATCTTCCCAATTACTCTGCAATTTAGGAGCCCTTCCTTTAATCCTCCTAGGGTTATAGAACCAAACATTTTGATCAACATCAAAACGAATTTGACGAGCTCTCTGATCATAACGCGCCTTTGACCGAAACGATCTAAGATCTAAACGCTGTCGAGTATCTCTATAAATATCCTCTAATTTTTCCTTCAATTCTCTGACATAACTCCCAATCGAAACTTCTTGTTCTAGCACTGGAGGATTTCCTCATAATAAATCCAACGATAATCTTAAATTTTGTGCAAAATATAATTCTGCTGGAGAGACACCGGTAGCTTCATGTCTCGAAGAACGATAGGCCAATAAATACATTGGAATCCAATTACCCCAATCTTTCTGATTTTCGGAAATAAATTTCGCCAAATAATCTAGGATCGTCTGATGATGACGTTCAACTTGTCCATCCGATTGAGGATGTAATGCAGTTGTCCTAGTTTTCTTCACTCCTAACAAATATGCCATTTCTTTAAAAATTTTGGACTCAAAACTTTTTCCCTGATCAGTGTGGACTTCCAGAGGAACACCATGTCGAGAAACAACCTGATTCACAAAAACTTCTGCCACGGTATTGGCTCTAATATTCTTTAAAGGAAGTGCTTCAACCCATTTTGTAAAACTATCAATCACCACTAATAAATAGCGATTCCCTGATGAAGTAGTAGGAAGAGGACCAAGCACATCCATTTGAACTCTATCAAATGAAGCTCCTACATTATAAACCTGTAACGGAGATTTCCTTTTTCCAGATGGACCTCTCTTTTCTATACAAACTTTACAAGAGCGGCACCAATCTTCCACATCATGCTTGCAAGTTGCCCAATAAAAACGTTTTCGAATTTTTCCCAACGTTTTATTTATACCAAAATGTCCACCGGATGCGGAATCGTGAGCCATTTCTAATATCTGATTGATGCTCCTCCTTGGAACAACAATCTGCAAAACAATAGATTTTAAATTCGGAGCCTCCCATTTCTTAAACAAAACTCCATTCTGTAAAATTAAAGCATCCCAATAGGACAAATAAATTTTCGCTGAAATATCTTGAATAGCGATTTCCTATCGAAGTGGACGCCTTCCAGACTCTTTTGCCCGAATAAAAATTGCAATTGTAGGATCTTTTAACTGTTTCCTTCTCCACTCCTCTAAATTATCTTCTCCCAAGACTATTCTGGCAACCAAATTTTCCTTTGATTCGACTTTAACACAATACGCGCATCCTTCCTCTACGCAAAGTCGTCTCGACAAACCATCAGCATTCTGATGAAGTCGCCCCTTTCGATGAATAATCTAAAATTCATACTGCTGTAATCTTTCTATCCACCGAGCCAGCTGACCTTCTAATTCCTTGAAGGACATTAACCATCGAAGAGAACTGTGGTCCGTCCGTATTAGAAATTTCCTTCCATATAAATAGTGATGAAAAGATTTCATCGATTCCACAATGGCCAATAATTCTCTTCGCGTCACGCAATAATTCCTCTCCGATTTACTCAAGACTCGACTAAAATAAGCAATGACTTTTTCAGTTCCTCCTTGATTTTGTGATAAAACTGCCCCTATTACATGATTTGAAGCGTCAGTATCCAGAATAAACTCCCCTTGCTCCGTGGGAAAAGATAAAATTAGCGAAGAAGCTAACTTTTGTTTTAACTTTTCAAAAGCTTCTTGACAAGCTTGTGTTACGTCCAGACTCGGGGAAGGATGAGTCGACGGAAGGGCGCAACATCTATCTTTTATTATCCCGAAGTTAAACGTCTTGTGGCGTTTGGAATCGGGTCGAACGAACTGACAGGTCAGAAAAGCAGGTAAACGACTGAGTCGCTATTACACTGTCTTCGGAAGTTCGCTCGGCGGTCCCTTTTCGATCAGAGAATTTAATCTCTTTTCCGCGGGATGGGACCAAGTGCGATCTTTCGACTAGAGGAATGAGTGGGGGGTTTAATAAAGAGTTATTTTGATTTTAAATTAACAAAATTTATTCATTTTTAAAGTAGATAGTGGATATACATGATTATAAAAAATTAAAATAAAATATTGTTGATTATAATTTCTCGGTGAGTATATATGTGTATGTGTGTGTTTTAGTTCGCGGGTGTTACATTAATACGGAGGACATCAGTCAGAAATGCAATGGAATGATTTTACTGTTAAATTTAGATTCTGACTGAGTGATACAATGTGATGATTTAATTAAATAAATAAAAACAAACTAATTAAATAAAACAAACAAAACATGTGTGCGTGTGTGAGTGAGAAAGGAAATATGGAGTCATGGAGAGAGAGAATGAAGGGAGATATTTTATTTCATCTAATCTTGGTAAGATGAAGGGGATTCTAAATCGGGTAGTTCGTTGCAGAACTCGTCTATGGCTTTTAGGAATTCTGCTTCTGAACACTG